>NC_071286.1:42253756-42338756 GCF_943735745.2 Anopheles bellator
GGGCCCGGGATCGGAACGCACATCGCCGCGGCCGCATATTCCGGCGCATCGATTCCATAATGTTATAAATAATTCAATAACCGCACCGCCCGGGGCCTCCTGGAGCAACGGCCGCGCCCTCCGATGCGGTTCACCGCACCCTCGACCCCGGACGAGCGAAGATCAATCAACATTGGCGATGTTTCACATGGGCGAACACAATGGCAACAATTTATGTACTGCGTCTTAAGCTGCTCCTCCGGGCGTTGCGGTTTTCGGTAGGATGCGATGCATTTCGGCCACTGCCACCGCACAGAGGCGGATCGGATCGGATCGTAATCAAGTTGTCGTTCGGTTTCGGTTCCCGCACGGAAGTTCATTGCACCCGCCGGCACATATAGCGGCCCTTCACGGGTTTTGGGATCGTTTTTCTTTCGACGTTCCGACGCTGGAAATGCCCCGTTTTCTATGATCGACCGATGATTTGCGTTCCACAGACCGTCCGTCCCATGCGAGCTCCCGAAGAAATGTGGGATGGTTGTTTAAGGCCGTGGGCACCGTCGTATGCAGCCCAACCAGAGCATGAAGCAGGCAACTGGGACGAGCAATGATCGACTCTAGAAAGACGATTTCCGTGTGGGGAACAGTGAAACTATCGATTCTTCAGTGCGCACATGTTTCTTGCAGTGGTTTGACATTTACTTTACTGTGTTCCAATTTTCTAAGCTCATTGGGTCACGTTTCCGTCACAAACGTTTATCTTTTCAAAAAAATCTTAATAAATTCCGTCATTCCCTAATTGGTCCCCTTCCCGACTTTTTTTATTGCAGTTTTTATCACATCCCTAATGGAAAGAAATAATGGAGACAAATAAGAAAATTGATTTATTTTCTGAAAAATATTTTGGGAACCGTTTTTAAAATATTCCAATGAAATGTTTAAACGTAGGAATACAAATTGTCTACATCAAAGTTTAGCATGAAAATATAGTTCCACCAGCATCTAAATAATTGCTTCATTAATGCTCATTTTGCCTTACTATTCGCTCCCAAACGAAGGATTTTGTTTATCCTTTTAAGTGGCTTCAATTTAAAACTTTCATTTCAAACAAACTATTTAATTGTTTATTTGCCTCCATTACACAATAATCAACGGTAAAACTAGTTATAACTGAATAGACTTAATCAACTTGAAATGCATCACCACTAGCTCAATGAAATCGTACAGTAAATACGAAAGCGCCGGTACTTCACACGGAAACCTAATCTTGCTAGCACCAACTGCCCGTACCGAATCCGGACGAACCTTTAATGTTCCCAGTCCCGACACCGACACTGACCGCAAACCTTGCTGCCCTTTTCCCCGCACTCGCGGTGCGAAATGCCGCCGGCCCGCGAAGAAACCACAACCGGAGCCCGGCTTCCGAACGTGTTGAAATGTCATCCGCAGGAAGAAAAAACAACTCAATTAATGAACGAAGTCGGTCGGGTCGGGATTTACTGACCTCTCCGCTCAGCCGGCTGCCGGGCACGATTTGCCCGCGTTCGCGGTTCGAGGACCGCGGGGACCTTTCAGCACGAGTCGGCGAGCCGTCCTTTGCCGCCCGACGTTCGGTGACCAATTCTTCATCCATAAGACATTCGATTTCGCACCTCTAATTCCGTCGTTGAATAATCAATCGGCTCGTGATTGAGTGCAAAACCCGATGCGGCGAACCGAACGCGCCGGCGACGCGTCGCGATCGCTGCTGCAAATTTCCCTACATATTTATGCATTGCAGAAACGGCTTCTGCCCTAGTACCCATCCTCATGTTCAAGGTGGGCTTATTTGCATAGGATTTCGTATTGAAATTAAATCGATTACGATTACGAGCCCGCGCTGTGGCCCTCTTCGTGGGCCTCTCCAGGTTCTGTGGGTCTGCACAGGTGAGTCGAAGGACTTCTCGGGCCGCGAAGGATTTGGAGCGCCGTACCCTTTTTCGGGATCATGACAAAGTGCGGTCACCCGTTTAGGGTTGCTGCCGGTGAAGTGTGCATGTGTGACACCGCCTTTTTCGCGGCAGTCACGCGAAAAACCCGACAGATGCCGCCGGACCGCACGGTTTATTCCACAAAACACCACTAGACCCGAAAACCGAACCGTTCGTCTGGCTCGAGGCGGCCACGTTGGCACCTTGGGCAGAATTTTCTCCTTTTATAGTAGGCCGCTGGGCGTCGCACGAGTCCCCCGCGTTCTCTTCGGACCGAGGTGCCAAAGTCGTTAAAAGATGGCCACAATAAGTGAGCCCAGGTGCGCCCGGACAGGTGGCCATTGCGGATTCGTGCGCGGCCAAAGGTAACAACACACGACGGTGCCGCTCGGTGCGAGACCCCAAGGAGTGGAGTCGCCAAGGAGCAAATCGTGAGGACATTTGCCACGATCGATGAGAAGGAACCGAGGCGCCAGATTGCCCGCGGACCACTGGCTGAGTTTGGAAATGTCACGCAGTTATGGACAATTGGCCCACGAGGGTGCGTCACGAAAGCTGTTGTTGCGAGGCCGCAGTTTGGAGTCAATTTGACGCCATTTCAACGGAAAGTCTTTTGGTATTGCTAGTGAATTAACAAAGAATCGAATGCTGTAAGTAGTTAAAAACGAAACACTAACAATAGATGAAAGACCGCTAAATTTTGATTCGAAAGTTATTTTTATTAGAAATAGTTTCTATTAAGTCAATTCAAACCTACGCAACGGTCAATTAACTAAAAAAAATATCCAGAATCCGCTGGGTTATATCAGCTCGAAGCACTCCGAATTACAGCTAGATAAAAACATCCTTTCGTGGCCAGTTCGAACGTCGGGAATAGGAACTTGTCACATGGTGACACATCAGGCGAATACGGGCGGTTGTCGTCCTTTTTGATGGATTTAATCTTGCGTTTCGTATTTGTTAAACAAGCGTCCTTTTTGGTGGTCAGTTAATGCATGCGGAATAAAACAAGCACAAAGTTTTCTCCTCTTCAAATCATCACGTAAATTTTCGAAATCGTCTCTTTCATTTTATTAAACTCTTCAGCTAACATCCAGTCTTGCAAACGATGTTACGAAATAATAGATGCCACTACATTTTTTATATTTCAAAAAATCTCATTATTAAAAAACAAACCGTCGAACGAACGCAAAAAGCACGCTTTAAAATCAATTGGGTTAAACACAGTTACGTTTGTGTTGTAAACTTAACCTGAATCTAGCGTACAAAATAAAATATGTTTATTAAGGACTTGTCCGAAAAGGGAACGACTCTCAGTATTAATGTGATATCTTTCAAATTTCTTATTACAATTTAAAAATTGGACCACTTATAGAACTTTGCCCACCACATTCAAAAGACCAATTTGCACGCTCGTCACACCGAACGATGAGCGAATTGGCTATATCCAGGGCACTCCTGCGTCACACCACGTCGCGTAATGCGTGGCCGCGGCATTGACCCACCACACTCGGCAATTATGATCCATTTAGCGTTACGCTGGTGTGAAACGACTTGGGCCCACAAATCGTAACCGAATATCGGCCTCCGGGAGTGCACGAACGCGGCCCCAGCCCCGTCCGCTATCTTAAGCAGCTAAAATGTTTGCTAGCTTCTTACGATAATCTTACAAAGAATTTCTCACCTCTCGCCGCAATCGGTTCGCGGAAAGCGCTAAGCGCCTCGCGCGGAGCCTTATCTTGGCCGGCGCTGGGTCGTTGAAGAGAAAACCTTCACTTTCATGGGCCCCCGAGTCGATCTGGATGCCACAAGTGCTTTTCGATCCATTAGCCGACGGCACACACTAATCATACACTTTATTGAGCCGTGCTTCGGGCTTCTGCTAATGTCCTCCCGAAGCCCCGGGCGAAGACCTGCTGGGGCGTGCGATAATGTGGATAAGCGCAAGACCTCTTCTCGGTTCGGGCGCGACACGGCCGTCATGACGACAGTTTCGTAGCGAAAACGCCGTCATCGAGTCCGTTTCACAACTCCCAACGCGGTAATCGGGAATGTTTTAATTATTGCATGTGGGCCGAACTCGGTGCGGTGACGTTTCTCGAACGGTGCCATTAGATTGACGGTTGAAAGGCAAACTGAAACGAAGCGAACTCACAACCTTCTAATTAAATGCACGATTACGCCCAACCTCCGATGGGCAGGCCATTAAGAACTTTCCCTTTGGCCTAACGAGATCAACGCCTAGCGCCAGAAAAGGCAGCAAATGACTTGAGCCGGTGAAGCCAGATCCCAGGCGGAGTGTCGACGCGTTCTGGCTCACGTCACGTGCGCGTGGCCGTAACCACGCGATCGTCGCGCCTCAGCGCAGGTCATTCGCTACGCAAAAGCGAGCATGATTATCGACAAATTAGCTCCTAAATATGTACCCAAATAAGGTGCCGAGAACCAAATCAGTCCGCGTGCACTCTCGGGGACGGCTCAGGAAAGGATTAAGTGTCCGTTACGTGCCCCGGTCACCATCCCACCCGGTCGTCCTGGGCAAGCTGCCCCGCGCCAACCACCGCCCACCCGTTGGCCATCGCCGGCGGTAATAAATAATTTATACACTCAACAAGCTTTTCCATTGGAATGAAGCAATAAAACAGTCAATTTCCATAATTTCATGTTGGCGTTCCGCACGGCGGCCATTTTATTTGTTGCCGCCACGTACGCAACCGTTTCCTACCCAAGCGCCCCCTGAACTAACTACGGAGTGAGGAAAACTTTTATTATAATTTATTGACTCGCGAGGAACGACGGTCGCTCTCCTTTTTGGAAGTTCTACCATGCTGCAGCCACTGGCACCGGGCATTAACCACACAAGATGGCGCCGTCGTATCTGTCGGCGGACAGTAATGATATTCGCTCCGAGAAGAAAAACAAAAACAAAAGTCCAGTTGACCATAAAAGTCCTCCAGCGCCCAGCGGCCAGGTCCAGGGTACCAAAGTTCCCAGCAAACCGGGCCAGCGATTGCGCCAAAAGGGCCTCCAAAGTCCGGCTTCCCCCGCAGAACGATTTGGGAGGCGCTCCACACGCCTCCATGGTCCGGATGGTGGCGCTTTTGGTGGCGGACATTACCACACACCCCAGTGTGGGGGTCCTTTGGGGCCGCCAACCTGTGATCGCAGGGAGCCACCAGCGCCGACCAGCGTGGCGCGCACTCGGTAAATCACCTTTTATGGGATGATTTTCAAATGCAGCTTCGTTTGGGCAGCTGCCTCTAAGTTGCCCCATAAATCCCGCCACAGCCGTACGTCCATCAATTTGAATAACGACACACACCGCTCGGTCCGCCCGGTCCGCGTGGCCTTAATATACGTGTACAACCGTGAGTGCCCGAGCGCACCTTCCGCAACGCGGCGCCACCAGCCCGCCGGACGGCCCGCATGATTCATCCATCGCGGTCCGGGTCTTGGGCAGAGGGAGGGCTTATGATTCAATCCGAAGCCATCGCCGCCAAGCCACCAATCCGCCGTCGTTCGTCCTCGAGGCGGCGCCGGCCCAGCAGCACTCTAGGCGACCATAAAAGCTGGACTAATGGAAATTGCAGGTTTTATTACGATAATTAGACTTATGGATATTCATATTTCGTTTCGAGTGTGGCAACGCTGTTAAGCACCGGGCACAGCGGACCCCCGTCCTACCTGGACGGGAAAATCGGAGTGAAAACTGTCGTTGAGTCGCACTTTGCCCACCGGTGACGCTCGGCACGTTTTACAACAGGTCGGGGCATGTAAGATTGATAAGATATGAGCGGGCTTGAGGCGTTTGGCAACCACCAGCGGCATTTCACTAATCCCGCCTGTGGACGCACTTGATCCTTTTCAGAGCCACTTTGTTACAGAACCGGTCAATTTCAAACTCCTTTTTATGTCCCGAAAGCTATGAAAGAGAAGTCGGAGCCTCATTTGCATGGATTACCACGGAAGTAGTATACGAGTGTTTGGTCGTAACAAAATTTGCACAATAATTATTTCTTATACGAGTGCAGTCCACAGCCGCCGTACATTTGAACAATATCTCGAATAGGAACTCTGAGGCGCAATTGCCACTAACGTGAAGTGCTATTTTCGAGGAAACCTATCCCATTCTTCTCACAGCCATTGCCGTTATTACTGAGCTGACCGTAACTCTAATGCTAATGTTGTGAGGTTTGGATTAATCTGTCCGGCTTACGTATTTCTGAGGATTTCTATTGTGTTACTCTAAGGTCGGCTGCAGTTTTGATGTTGGGAACTTGTCTCGTTTGTTCCGAAAAGTTCTTTATGGGAAAAGCTTCCAACACATTCATCGTTTCAGCTTCTAGCTCAACCTATTTTAACTGACTAAAACAAACGTCCACGGATCGGTCTCTTGCGTTTAGCGAATAACCAGAAGTCACATGGCCAACGCCGGACTTTGCGAAACGATATGGATCTAGTTTGCGACGAAATGATCACAAAAATGTGATAAAAATATCACGAAGAATTAGAACCAAGAATGGTCCCTCCAGCAAATTCGGTCTTTCAGGCAAAGCATGAAGGACAATCAAATGGTATTCTTTGTTGACAGTTTGGTCGGTAATTCATAATGCACACTGTGATAACCGAAGACATGTGGGCCCGTAATTCTTTAGCAACAGCAGTAAATATAATTTTACTTAGAAAGTATTCAAAATACAATGAAAACTAAAACATAGTTGATTGAACGTTAAATGATGATGAATGGTAAAATCTATCGTAAACATGCTCGAAACATTTGCTACGAAACGTTAAAAATAAAATCCTCAATGTGGAGCTCAGAAATAAAAGAAAAAGATAAAGAATAAAAGAAATAAAATCCTCAGCTAGATTAAGTAACAGTTGATAAATGAATTTAAATAAGTGTATCAAATAGCTGTACATTTCGGACAACTCAACAACAATAGCTGTCATTTTATTCAAATTTTAAATAATACCAAATGAAAAGAAAGTGTTGCTATGAAAAATCAGCGTGACAATTAAGTCGCAAATAATATTTCCATACGAATTAACTACGAACCAACTCGTTCAAGATCGCAAGACATTTGCTCAATCTGCAGGACAAACTGTTTGCTCCCCACCGTAGTGCAGCCAGTTGCGGTTGTAAGCCCGCACCCAGAAGGGTAAGGACCTCGGCAAGTGTGAAACTATCGACCCCACCGTACACACCGCGGCAACCGCGGCATCCGCCTGGCACCCGGCATCATCAATCATGAAACCGGCCGAGGTCTATACTTTGGCACCCCGCCGGGAAGCTACATGCCAGGCCTATCGATACTCCATCAGAGGGCTCCCGCCGTCACTGGTATACGGGCGCCCAAGATTGCGGCCAGCACGCCACGCCACGGGGACACGATCTATCTTCGAATCTTATCGCCCATAAGCATCGTCTCGCCACCCGTCCGGCAAGGTGCTGCCGGCGATATCTGACCCCTGCGCGGACGACTTCCGCCCGTTCGCCGAGAGTTCCATCGAAGCCCAGTGACTCCCGTGGTTGCGTCTTGCCTTGGTGATATCTTATCTTAAAAGTATTCTTTCCCTCGGAGCGGATCATCCATCGCAGACCCAAGATGGGCTCGGTTGGGCACAGCTCCTGGTTATAGCCGGCAGCGCAGATTCATGGTTTCCGGAGTCCCGACCGCCAGAGTCAGTCCGCTGAACCAGAATCTGACGAGAACCGAGGTGGATCGATCGTTCCGATCGCTATCGCCAATTAGTAGCCGACTACAAAATGATTCATGGACCGGGGTACGCTACCATTCTTGTGCCACCGCACCGGCCGCGTCGGCCAGGATCCGTCAAGTCCCGCTCGGTAGCTGATCCACCAGACTGATCGGTGGCTTTGAGGTCGTTGGTGGCTACCGAACTTCCAGCGTTTATGGCGGCTGGAGAGCTGGTCTCGTAGGCGGTCGGTAATTGGTCCCGAAAACGACCGTTGCGAGGGCGTCCGAAACGGAGCTAATCATTTCCCGGTCCTCGTCCCCCCGCAGGAACCTCAGATTGTGAGGGGGCCGAACCGTACCAGAAAATTTGCATACCGCCTCGAAGTCCGCCGCTGTCCGGGAGTCGTCGGTCGCTTTTTAGCGATACCGCGGTGGAAAATTGATTGGACCAATTAGTGCGTAGAGGGAAACACCGAGCGATACCCGGGCTTTCGGGACGACCCGTGAAGATGACCTCCTGCCGCTGCGACGGAGCGCTGGGGTCCTCCTTCGGAGCCGGTCCAACTTCTGTTCGCCACCAGCTCGCCTGGACCGCTGACCTTTTGGCGCTCGTACTCCGAAGCTCCCACAGCACTGCACCTCCAACCGAAGAGTAGCTGAATCCCGCGTCTGGGTTGTGCCGAAAAGCGCCATGCGCAGACTGCAATCGAGTGCCGTGCGGGGCAATTAAACGCTTGTAACTGGATCCATTAGCTCGGAAATAAATTAACCGAAGCCCGCGGACACCGGGCGGACCTGCGCTGAGCGCGTACTCCACGCACCGGGACGCCACGGCCACGGGGCGGCCGATATTGTTTATTTATGTTCGAGCGCACTTTTCGGTTCACGTTGCGCGTACGTTCCGCGCGCCGTAAATGCGGTCGGTCCGCCGGGCCTTTGGCGCCGACTCGGCCGTCGTCGGCCGCCCATCGATGGCGCCAGCAGCGGCCTTTGGGGGCTTTGGTTTAAAATGATAAAAGTTATCACCCCACGAGAGTGAGAGAGAGAGAAAGAGAGAGCGAGCGAGCGAGCGAGAGGTGAGCGATTATCGGCCGATCCTGCGAAGGACACTCCGCGGACGGGTGCGTTACCGTAAAACGAGTTGGGCGCGTGTGTCTCGCCGGACCGGCCCAGAAACCCGATGGCTGGGGACGATAAAATGTCAATAATTTGTGGCGTCTCGCTTTCGGATTTTTTGGGGTGTGTTTGGCGGTCACCGGTCGCCCTGACTTTCTCCTGGCGGCCAGGCCGCCAGGCAAGGACGTTGCAACGACCCTGCGCTGCGTTACCGTTGCCAGCACCGGGCTAGTTTCTTTTATTGAGTGCGCATTCATGTAAATAAAGCGGGCATAATTGGAGTAATTGGAGTTTTCTTTAATTCCACATTACGTTGCGCTGCGGCTGGCCGTTTGCGAGCGTGTCATAAATATTCGTTTGCCGGCCGAGAGCGAACATGCAAAACATGTTCGAAAATTCCAAACTAGCGACATGGACTGGAATCGCCAATCGAAACCAGTCTCGCCCGGGCGAACGCCCAAAACAAATAGAACAAACGGAGCGATCGGCGAACGATAGGTTTTACGCAACAATAATTAAGACACAATCTGCCGATTGATTGATCAACCTGCGCTAATCATGCCGTTGCATGGTCCGTTTAATAGTCCAATATCTTCAACATCGATACGTGCCCCCGAGGCGGTTCCGCTATCGAACGGTTATCTTATCGAGAGCATACGGTTCCACTGGCTGGCTGTCTGAGATATCGATAAGGCCTCGCATAAAGTCGCGAGAGTGCGAGAGTTTTCCTTCACCAAAACCCTTCGCCGAACGCCAGGTTCAGGTCGTAAAAAGGCCACAAAACCGCCAGAAACGTAAACAACGCAAGATTGGGCCGCAAGAGTAAATGGAAAAGGAGCAACAAAAACATTGATCAAACCGCGGCCGCGAATCGCCTCGCAACGTTAGGGGTTCAGTTTTGGGGCAGAGACCGAAAGTCAATTGGAACAAGATCGATATCGCAGGCAGCGCCAAGGTATACGGCCACGCGTTCACCACCCGAGCGCTGGGTGACGACGCAGGGGCACCGTGGCTGCCGGCACCGCTATTGATGATGATTTCAATTTGGCACGAGCTATTTTAGTGGCAATTAATGGCGGCAAATGGCAAACATAAACGAGTTATGCGAATCGCTGGCCCGCGAGGTGGTGTGCGATGCTCTGGAGATCCGTTCCAGATCAGTTCTACGATACAATCAAGAAACAACAAACCCACGGTAGCGATACAGATGCCGATTTTTATGTTAGGATCACTTAATTGCCAGGATGCCTACTTTCGCGACCAAATGCGTTATTTAATTCGTTTTCCTTTCTAATGCAAATATATAAAAAAATTAAATAATGTATCCTTAAAAACAGGGAAAATGATAAAAGATTACGAGTAGATGTAATTTGAATCATCGATGCATTTGAGTAGCTGGCTCACAGTATTTAATATGTTATTGAAAATGCCAAATAATTTTACTTGATTTTTATTTTATTAGTTTGTTCTTGTTATAAAACAATAAAAGACAAAAGGATATAAATTGTACACCTACCAATCATTTATTGCGATAACACATAATTGTATAATTTTGGATAAATTAATGGTATTGTGGCCCGTGAGTATTATTTATTATTTATTTTTGTGATAACACATAATTTAATTGTATTGCTGCCCGTGAGTAAATCATACGTCTACACTGCACCGACTAATCGGTGCCTAATCGAACCCTGGCAGTATATCAATTTGAGTACATAACTTTACGTTCGCGACTCTTTCCATTCCAATATAAAATAAAAATAAATTAATTTTTATAACAAACAAAACATAACGATAATCATGTAACCATACATTAAAATAAATGTAAGAAAATTATGAAGCCAAAATATTAACCCAACTATGCCTCACCTGACTTCAGGTTCCCGTTTTGTTCGGAAGGTTTTCAGGTCGCCGGTAGCATAATATTTACCTTTATGCTCCCACTGGCGCTGTCGGCCGCCATCGACGGTTAATTAATTAAAAGCCAACGAAGATTAAGAAGCACTGCCGGCGGCGGTGTTGTTGTGTTGAACAATTAAACCAAAATACACTCCGCAGCACGATCGATCGTCTTCCGACCGTTCGCTCTTTCATCGGGCCGCCGACGGATGCAAATTGCCAAACACCGCAATACTTATGTTGGGTCGGCATTTCGGCGTGCAGATGAAACGGCACCCGACACCGGACCGTTGCCGAGGTTCTTGCTCCTCCCGCGGAACTGTGTTTCGCGGTCCGGCCGATTGAACCTGCGGAGCGCTTTCTTACGGTTTCGAACCCGGTTGTAGAATATCGTCCACCCAAATAGCCTTAGCTTGTTCGAATCGATACGGTTCCGGTTTCTCGGCGGTATGGTTGGTCCAATTCGACACTCTCTCTTTCTTTCTCTTTCTTTCTCTATCTCTCTCTCTCTCTGTCTGTCTGGCCGAGTCGGTCGAGTGGATCGCATTCCGGCGAATCGAGTTCGGCACAGCGCAGGAAAATGGCACCTGGATAGCTTTCTCGCTGTGCGCAACTCTCCGGAGGACACCTACCACCAGCCCCTGGGGATGGCACTCAGCTTCGAACGCTGCCATGGCTCCTTCAACGAAAATCGACACATCACGCACGCGTCGACTTTAATTGATTCCCCGAGCGAGCTCGGCGTACGTCACGGATCATAAATTACGCCCGTCGCTGTCAAAATATTTAAAGCTCCGTGCACCGGGGCGGCCGGCCAACGATTAGATGGTAGGTCCCCTGCCATGCGCCGAGAGCCTTCGGCTGGCGAAGGCAGATGGCTTGGCACGCGCTCGGCCAATAAACCGGTAACCTCGAGCCAGATCTTGGTTCGCGAGCCAGCTGAGCCAATTTATGATCCCACCGCTGTCACAGCGCCCGATCCTGTCGAAGCCTTCAATTCGCTATCGTCCAAACGCGCCAGAACCGAATGGTATGGAAACATTCTTCTTCCACACGTCAGATCGGACCCCTCCCGGTTGCAGGCACCGAGCAAAAGGTCAGAACGCTGAGCATATCGCTCCAACGAACGATCGTGCCGTCCATGCCCCCAACTGTTTCACGTAACAACCTAATTATTAATGCGTTTCGTCGCGAGGTGTCGTCACGTCGGCGTGGAGCTCCAACTTGGCACAGGGACCAGTAACATTGAACTTTGAATGGCGAGCGAAAAACAACAACGCTCGCCGAGGGAGCTCGCTTTGGTTGAAGGCGCCGTTGAAGCCGGGGCCACGACCCAGCCGATGCCGCTGGCGATCGATCACCCTCCCCGGGGGAGGGAGTCCTGCCGGCTAATGGCTACCACTTTTTCTCGCCACATCCTTTTGCTTTTTGGCCAACCGACCGCTGTCAACCGGCCGGGTACATTATTGTGTAAGAAAACAAATACAAAACATCATTGTTGGCGATGGCGATGCAAAATCAAGCAGGTTCAGATTTGTTTTCTCTCTTTCTGTCTCTCGCTTGCTCTCTCTGGGTGCCTGCTTCTGGCCACAGGTTCGATTTGGCCGGGTGGGAAACAAATAGCACACGCGAAACGGCAACAGCAAAAGTACTATTTACTTTTCCTACGATTCACAATCAATAAAGGTACGGTATCAAGGGGGGCCCACTATCGATTACTGAGCCGGTACTTGCCAGTACCGCGGCGTCGAAGATCGCTTTGACAGGAGATCATTTTTCATGCTCACTAGAAGCCGTCCGTAGGCACCCCATTGGGGGACCAGCATCGGTGCTTGGAATCCGCAAACGATCAGACAGCATCAGGAATGCGAACTGGCCACGGGGCCTTTTATTGTATGCTATGGTGCATCATATTGCATAGAATTCACTGTGAAGAGTGAATTACTGATACAGGACGACACAAATTAAGCAATGTTAACGAAAAATTATGACCAGCACTGTGCGCATTTCATCCGTCGTGGTGGCTGCGTAACGCCCAAAAATGGATTGGCACCTCGAAGTCGATATTTTAGCGGCACTTTATCTATCACGCCCTTATCCTGCGCATGACCGAAAGCATAAATCCTATCCCTTCACCGGGCCCGGCCCGGACAAATGATTGCGGCACGTCTGCGAGAAAGTATGCATTTTCGACACTCTCCGCCCCGTTTTGTCGGCGGGATTTACTCCCGCCCGAAGATGGGCAAAAGTGATCACCGGCCACTACCTTTCAGCACAGCGGCCAACATGTAGCACCGTCCTTTTTTTTGTTTTGTTTCCTGTGTGCCGACACGGCACGGCCCGGGGCCCGCTAGGAGCGAGGATAAATGAGAAATTATGAGTGAAGCATAATCGTCACGCTAATCGGCCGCAACCGAGCGGCCAAACGGTTCCGAGATGCTGGGCCGTCGCTTGGTCATTTTCCGCGCGATTCGAGAAAGAATTATATACCACGACCGGCGGCCACACACCGCCCCGCACCGCACCGCATCCGTCCGGGTACCTTTCGGTACCCGGCAATCGCAACGCAACGATTTAATAAATTTATGCATTGACACTTGAAAGGGGGCATAAATTAAATGAACATAAATTTGTCACAACGAGACATAAATTGACCGCGGGGCAGAAGAGAAAAACGCAGCCCTAGCAGCGCCCCGGGACCAGTTGGCCCATAGTTAGCGTGGCCGTTTGGAGTTGGCGGACCGCGATCGGTCGGTCGGTCGGTCGATCGATCGATCGTTCGATCGCACCCGATTATCGAACCAAAAGGGCAATCAGCGTTGACCTGCGGCACCTGACAGGGCAGGGAGGGCACGGAGAAGGGGTACGTACTTCCTGCCAGACTGGTGTGCTGTGTAAGTGTCCCTTCGACATGTGCTCTGGTGGCAAGGCGAGAAGGATCCGTGTTATAAGTCCTTCTTCCGGTTCATGGATAATTGACCGGATGGCGTCGTACGCCCGGGACACGAGTAATCGTTTTCCGATCAGATGTTCAGATATGGTTGCAGTAAATCGCATACAGTAGGGAAGCATGTTTTGTGGTCCATTTAAAATGGAAGCATTTATTTCTTTTAAAAAATGCATTAAAAAAATATTTTCGTTTGTTTCTTTGAACGATCTTTTATTTTGGTCAAAGCTCCAGTCCAATCCAACAAATCTTTGCTATAATAAGTTACTCATATAAAAGTCTGGTGGTGGTCAAATCTGATGATCTTCTGGATGCCAGTCAATAAAGCCATTTTTCGATATCAGTCGCCTAGGGACCAATAGTTGCAATAAATTGCCTTATTGCCATATTTTATTGAGCTGTTTTTCGTCCTTGTTGTTTTCACAAAATTCGTTATCATGGCCCGATAACGCTCACCATTGACGGTTACTATAGCTGCATTAACGAATTGAAATAAATACGGCTCGATGATCATATCCGTGCAAATACCATACCAACCGCGTATCATTTTGGTCGTAAATAGGCTGTGGTTGGATTAATCGAGGATTTTCGGTAGCATTAAACGGACAATTTTGTTTATAGACGCCTCCATTTAATGAAATGAGACATGATGGTTTCGTGTGTACTATTCCATGGTTAAAATAGGCTTGCCCGATTGTTCCACTTCCGATGGCTCACGTTGTGCTATAGTGATGTTAAATTATACGTAATAAAGAATAAAATCGTGGTTCGTCCGTAGATCATCCATCTTCTCTGCGCTGAATAATCAATTTCTATGGAAAAGATATCAGACTGAACCCTGACAGTGCATCAACTAGAGTGTATAATTCTAAGCTGGTGGCCAATGCGGCGCTCTCCGTTCTAATAACAATAAATAATAATATTGACAAGATTAATGCTTTCTTCAGAAAACTTTAAAAATTTTCTATTCTGATTCCATCCATTGCTAAACAGAGTAATATGATGATTTTTCAAAACAATTCAACGGTGGAACACTGAAACAATACTCCACTCTACAGCACCGTGTGATTCATTGTAAATGTGATCAAGTCAAAGGCAATAAAACTCCGTTCCATTCCGACATTATCTGACAAGGTCACCGGCAATAAATGATTTATCGCCACTGTGACAGAGACACATGAGCCGTGTGACGGTGAAGCTTCCCGGAGAGGCACGAAAAAAGCATAATTCGATGCATAACATTTACGTCTTGACGACATTTCCACCGTCGGCACATACCGTCTCGCCGTTTGGCGCGGTTCCATTTTTCCTCCGTTTTAAATAAAACGACTCGACTCCGGAGGACCCATCCGAGCAAAACTTACGCCACGCGCTTCGATGTGCTCCTCGGTTCCGGCGGACGGACAAATGATAATTTCCTGCCCCAGCGCAGTCATTGTAGGGCTACCGTCACCACAAACAAACGATCGGACGACGATCGGACAAAACTCCAGGAAAACTGCAACTCAAACTGCTGGAAAAATGACGGGAAATGAAGAAGCATCAAACCGACCTTCCGGATGACAGTCTCGGTGTTTCGCTCGATAGTCAATTCAGTCTTCACCAATTCAAAGCGCCATTAGGTGGCAGCATCGATGGCAAAAGGAAAAGGGCCGTCGTAAAAGTGAAGCTTCTATTTTGCATTTCAGGACCGAGCGGGTACCTTTCATCGCCGTCAAACGTATTATCTCCCTTGAGCTAACGAGCGACAACGGTAAACACTACCGTAGGGTTAATAATTTATTCCAAACAACAGCAGTTTAGAAATATCAGTTTTATCGATGCTTTCGACGATGAAAAATTTTTCACAAAAATTAATTTAAATGCTCAACCAGCAATGCCACGAGCGTAACGCTTATCCGCGAGCGTCAGCAAATAACGTGCACACTGTGTTGGAACCGGGAATGTCACCATTGTTCATTCAGCATTTATATTGCGTCGAATTAATATTTATGACAATATTTGCCATCATCCCGGCGAAAGCGTCACCGTTGGCGCCACCATCCGGGAGCCGCCGATTGTTTCGCTAGACGGAGTCCAGCCAGCGTCGAAGGGTTGTCATCGTGCTGGCAGGATCACTCGCGAGCGGACTCTGCCGATCTCAACCACAATCTCCAGACATTCCTAGGCCGCGGAGAAAGACACTTTCATAGGGGCCGGTCGTAAGGAAATAAAGTACCTCGAATGGGGTAACGGTTATTTTGGTGTAAAAATTGAATTTCATGCTTCCATCCGTTCGATAGAGGCTCCGACCCGGAATGGTTCGACCATTCCCATCCGAACACGTGTTCTGCGCCGGCGCAATTCGATACACGCGCGATCCAGACGATCCGTTCTACGCGCGTTCGCCCGGTAGCCACCGCTGATCATGTTTTCAATTAATTAACGCAACTAATCTGTACCTCGTCGCTGCATGCATGCATTCTAGCGGCCCCCACCGTTCGGTGGCATTCCCGTCGGAGGCGATAATTGTTTTCTGATGTTCGAAATATTCTCTTCTCCGTCCTCTCGGGTTCCGCGAGTTAGCCGCGGATCGGAGAGGTGGTGTCCGAATACCATATTTCATGTTTGCAATTTTCAACAACACATGTAGCAATTGGCCAACCGGTCGGCTACCAGGCAGGTCACAGGGGTCCGCTGTCTGGACTGCCACGACCCAGCATACCGGTAGCTGACCGGTGCATGTCGCGTTAACACGCGGACAGAAGCAATGTGTTGACGCGTCCGGAGTCCGGGTTTTACATTTCACTACGTAGCCACCGCTCGTCAAGTGACGCGACGCGGACCGGCGCAGCTTAAGTGAGAGAAAAAAGATGAAAAACCATATAAGGATGAAAACCCAAACCCAGCAGACGAGATAGATGACGAATGTGAGTAAAATTAAAAACATAAGTAAACTGCATTAACTTTAGCGAGCCTCAAGATATATGAATTATTGTTTTTATAAAACAGAGACCGACAACTTAAATAATTAGCGTTCGCGAGTCGATCCGTTCAGTGCTTAACCAAGCCACAACATTTGGCCGTGGCTGTTAACGTACTTTGTTCCATGCCTCTTCTTAGCGTTGAGACTCAATGCGAACTACGTCCATTAAAACCGGCCTTTGAAACGTTCGTTGTTGATCTTGGATAGATTTGTGGCAAGCCTAGTTCTTGTAGTAAAGTATCCGGGCTTCTGTAAAATTGTCGTGATGGCCATTGCAAGACGGTGTTGTTCAGCCTTAGGTACTTCAGATCCTTTCTTGTCTCCAGTTGAAGGTTATGGTGATGTCCCAGTGTTGGGTTCCGTCAACAGCCCCTCTAGAATGTGTGGTATGGCTTGGTAGTAACAATATTATAGCAAAAACATTGTGTCATTGTTGTGGATTCTATGCAAATGGTTTCCAAATTCAATAAGGTTTGTTATTTTAACAAACTCTATGTTTCGTTTTAATAAAAATTGAATTTAACAGTGTTTGAAATTACAAAGACCTTTTTTAACAAACGAAAGTGCGTAAGCCCACCGATAACACTAGGTCTTCAACTAACACCTCGACGACAATCGAACCATTCTGCGTGGCACCGCAACGTACGGTATGTAGATTAACGTTAAACGACCGACGGAAGTATCCTTCGCCCGCTGACGGACACCATTATATACGAACCACGAAACGCAGGATGTTCGACGTCTGTTACCCAATATCGCACAGCTCATAAACTAGATTCACCCATCGGCCTGCCGTCCTGCGCGACGCCAGCCGTCAATAAACGAACTGTTAGGAGGATGCTTTATGAGGAGCGTCACTCTAGAAGGGCGATCATTTCAAGGGGAATATGCTTAAAGCCGCCCATTACGGAACCAAATCGTCAGCCGTCAACATCACCCTTCGACCGTGCAGCAGCAGCAGCAGCAGATGTGCAACTGGAGCGCGCCTGCCGCGGACATGCCTGCGGAACAGATTGAGCTCCGACAGGGATCTGTCTTCGATCGACGCGCTATTGACCCGTGAAAAATCCGTGAGCGATCGTAATCGATCGTAAAGTAGTTATGGGCCGCCATCCGATGCGGATGATGCCTCGAGAGGGATAGTGTTTCACTTAAAGTGTTCGACCCAAGAGCGAGGGCCGGTCGGACTCACATGCAGATTCAATTAGGCCACCTACGGCCAGCCAGAAGTGGGTTCCGATGTTGATGGAGAGGCACAAGCGGATGAGGAGTCATTTATGATCCTCGCTACTCGCATTAACTTTCATAACCGCCGGGCCGCGGTCCGATCTGATTAGTTCGATCCGGCCGGCGATCGCTAATTGATCGGATGCATTTACGGCGCCCACATTCTAATGTACGCCTTGTTTTGGAGCACGTATCGAACATGAATGCCTTCCGTTTGAGTAATTCACTTATTAAGAAATTATGGCTAAAAGGACCATGGCTTAGAAAAATTCGCTGAAAGGAGCTTCAAAAGTAATCTTTCACTTCCTTCAATGTTTGATCGATTTGATCGGTGGTGGTCAGTGTTCGTGGTCCAATTTTAATTACACATTTTGCACACGTAAATTAAACCCAACGCTACCATGACAGGCCCTAATTGATAATAATAATTAATGCCGTGGGCTGAGGGCCCACGATCACGGTTACCTTTTGGGAGGACGGAAAATTAAAGACCCCTTCCCGGCTCGGCGCTCTAATTTGCCAATCAATCGGTCTGTTTACTTTACGCCGGCCCCGATTTGACACGCCGCGCGACCATCTTGCGCCCGACTTTCTCCCGGACCCCGGTCGCCAGTCCGTGGCCTCTAACCTTTCGCGAATCACGCTCGTCCTCGGACGCGTCGGATGTTACCATTTTCGGGACGGGGCGCGTTTCGGCGCAAGAAAGCACTCGCGAAAGAAACGCACGTAACGTGACCTCCGTGGCGGCCGAGGAAATGGGTGCAATTTAAAATTAATACCCGACTCCCGGCCCGACCCAAGAAAATCTGGTGGCTCGCAGGAAGTTCGATCGGCGGCATCGCGCGAACGGTGTCCGCCGTTCCCGGGGCCACCATGGAGCTGAAAATCGGCCCAAATCGAGTGCAATCGGTTGCATTACGGCCGCCACCGATACCGGTGGCCGATAAACATGGTCCGCTGGTCGTTGGTGGTGGCGAAAAAACACCCGATCGAGACGGCGCGCCGGGCCGGGGAGATAAAGCAAAATGGTAATAATAAGAAGAAAATTGAATTATCATGTATTGATAATTGAAATTTATTGTTCCAGGGGCCGTTTAAAATGTTCCACTCGATTAACTCGGCGATCGCCGAGTTGCCTGGGCCACGGCAAGGCATCTGGTTTTGACATTTCGCCCTTGCGCCCGGCGTGTAAGTGTGGCGGGCGCGGCCACGGCGGTGCGTGGACTTGGAGCGGGGACTTCCTAAAATATGGCGCACGGGAAGACAGGGCGAAAAATTACTCAAAAATTCCCAACCAGCACAAACACATGTGTACACACAAGGACGGTTCGCGAGCAGCAAATTAAAGCTCGCCCGGTAGCGTAAACAACATTTAAAGTACTGCGTAATTTTGGACTATTTATTTAAAGCAATCTCTCTGCCCACAACGGCCAGCCAGCCCGCCAGCCGTGTGGTTCCCTCGAGAGATCCTCTGCATGCTGCACGGAGGGCAACCTGGTCCCTATTTAATGTCGATAACGCATCCGTTTTCGCATTACGTGGAACACTTTGAGGACGGCAGTTCAATTATGTTCGCGTTTTCTTACGACAACGAAAACGTTGTCCTCAAAATGCAAGGGGCACACTTGGGACATCGAATCTGAGAGGCCATTTGATAGGATCTCAAACAATCATCCGAGGCCATCATTGGGGGGCTTGAGACATTTATTTAGTGCGTTGTTTGGACGCTCGTAACAAGTGGTGATTATTTGTGCGTCGAAGAATGATTGCCACCGAATTCGCGGGACCACACGTTTCATCAGGTGGCCCCAAATATTTGGGCCATAAAAATTTGTTTAACATTTCCGGTTGATACAAGAAACGAAACGCCTTTATCTGCCATGGGTGGCCTTATTTTGCGGTCCCGTCTACTTGCGCTCGCCCAAAAAGTGGTTCATTTTCTTATCACGGCTTACGCAACGGACGAGAGAAACCGGCGGAGCCCCCGGACAGCGATCGACCTCCGGAAAGGAAGATATTACAATGCAAATAACACCGCAATTATAGCGTGAAATACGAGAACACTCGCTGCTGCTGCTGCTCACCAGGACCACGGGTGGCTAAAGCCGATCTCCAGGACCTGCCGGCCAGGAGAAATTCCAAAGCTCCGAATAAATTGCGGTGATTTAACAAAATAAACTCACTCGCCGCGATACCGTCCAAAATATGGCTCCCGGCCATAGGGTCCACCGGTTTTTGGGGTGTCGAGGACGGTTTCGCGCGCCAACCGCAAGCACACTGGCCAACAACCGCCGCGGTCGCAGGATTCCTGCCGAACCCGAGCTGTAATTCCTGGTTAATCGGTTGTTGGATTAACGATTTTTAATTCGATTCCGGCGCGTCAGGCCAGGCCCTGGTTGGCTCTGGATGTTCACAAATTTTGTGTGAAATTTCGTCACCGCCGGCCATTTCGTGGCAAAGAAAGCATCGAAACGGTCGCGCCAAAAATCGGCAACCAAAAACAAAACGTTAAAACAGCATAACCATTCATTACGCGATTTTCCGGCGCGATGGCCGGCTGTTGGCGGAACTTGGCCAGCCGACCAACTCGGTCGGCCGGTGAAAAGTGAGCGATTTGTTTTAATTTTATCTCACCAGCCACCACCAGCAGCTCGGGTGGACCTTCGCATATTTTTGCATGTTTCAGCGTGGAGCAACAACCGGCGGCTATGCTTTCCGACCGATCCGACGCCTGTCGATCGCCAATAAATATGCAGCACGCCCGGGACGCCCGCAATGCGAAACTCAAACCGGATGGGAACGGCCGGGTCAAAGGTAAGGTAAAGTTATATGACGGTGCGCATCGTAAAGTGTGTAGTAGTGTAGCTAATTTTAACGATGATGCCAATGCAATTCATTAAACGCAATTAGCGGATTAATTTATTCCTCTCATAAACCGTTCCATTTGGTTGGACGACGATTGGTGAGAATTTGAGCAGTATTGGGTGGTAATCGCTAGGCTCGAGTTCCTAGTTTTCATTATGTGAACGTTCCCTTTTTTATCTGAAACATTTTAAGGCACCCTCACGAACAGCAAATGTTGGCACAATAAATCAGACGCCTTACGGCGCACTGGCCGTTGTAAGTTGTTGTTTAACCTAATGACATTGTACAGTGCGCGAACGGTTTTTCGCGCGACCAGCCCGTTAATGTCAGCCCAGTCACGGTCGAAACGAGCTCCGGATGGACGGCCACATGGCCACAGACACATGTCCGATCGCACAATCCGGTGGCGGATTACGAAAATGTCTTCAACGACAGGCCATTCGCGCTCTCTGGAGCAACAATTGAACAACGCAAATAAAAACGACCGACCGACTGCAGCAGCATTACTGCTCTGCGACTGCAGCGAGCCTTGAAGCGTCAATTTCCCCGACAACCACAGCGCGATGCCAGCCTACCCTGCCCCAGGGGTGGCCTCTGTGAGCCTCATGAAAATGGGTATTATCTTAATTTCGTTTATTTGTTTACGGACACGGATCGCTTGGGCACGGCGATCGTAATCGCCCCTGCGTCGAATAATGGCGCTTCGAACGGCGCCGGCACCGCCGGCTCCGGGGCGAACATAAATTGGCCCAGGACGGGAGGCGGATTCACAGCTCATTTCGCTGGGACACCGAAAAGAGACACCGCGAAAAAAAATCCGGGAACTCTGGCCGCTCTGGCCGCCTGTGAGTTGCCGTGAAATTATGTGTCTATGTTGACCCATCTCGATCGCCTTATTTTTGGCCTTCCTGTTGATCCTACGTTTCATATCCTCCGAAACGGCAGTTCCAGAATGTGCCAGTGTGGTTGTAGTGCATTGTTTGGGGATTTTTGAGCCGCAAAAAAAGATGGCAACATCGAGCAGGTTATTCGCATTGTATAAGCGTTGCGTTAATGCGTTTAATTATGATCCTTTTTGGGGGATTTGTTTTGCGAAAAAAAATCACAAAAAAAATCGAAAGCATAAGCCAAATGAATGTTCCTCGTGAAAGGTTCGCCGATCCGTGTAATGGAGATGAGTACACAGAGCGGGCAGTTTGTTTTATGGCCGTGTCTTTTTATGTACTACACCACAACTTTACTCACTTTTTAATTTGACACATTTTGATGGATGCAACATAAGCTAGGGAGGGAATGGAATGTGGCCGAAAGATTCGTGAAGAATCTCTGGTCGGCGCATTCTGATGCGACTGGCGTTCGTAAAGTAATGGGCGAAACGTTAATTGCGACGGGTATTGCATAAATTGCATCAGCATCCGATACGACGCCCGACACGCCCCATGTTTTATACTTTTGATAACAAAATCGCGGACATTTATGTACGCTCGTGAAACAGTAGGTGTTCGGAGATGATACTCGGGTCCTCGCCGTGCACTCGGACCGCACGAAGCTATTTATGAGCGGGCTGGTGCTGTGCTGTTATTATCATTCTGCTTTTTTATCGCACGGCTAAAGGGGCCTCAGTAACCGATTTCAATCAATTCGAAAAGCATTACCATAAACACATCGGCGGGCGACAGGCATTAAAAATCAATCGCCTACAACATTGTTACGATGAAGATTATTTCTTGTTATGAAATGGTCTCTTTTGGCGCAAAATTCCACACCGACATTTCTGGTTTCAGGGAGTGGAATAACTGTATCCGAAAGCATCTGACGCATGATGAGGAATTTGAACACATTCCATTCAGCAGTTTGAATTGAATCAGCAAAACATGCAAAACCACTGAAAGCTGTATTGAATTTTTAATTATCCTATCGTTATAATTATTCTTTACTATTATCAGCAAGCATTTCAGATTAGCACTTCAGAGATGGAATTCATAAATTGGACTCTCGTTGGAACTAGGAGGGAACTAGGAGAGGACTCGCAGGGAGACTATACTGGATATTAAAGTGTATTTCAAACCATTAAATTTTGTTTTTCTTATCGAACCGCAAAAATTGTTGCGCCGCCTGGCATTGGCTGCGCTCCCACCGAACAGCAAATCAAGAAGTGCCTCTAGTATGTTAATGTCCTTGCGAAACATATTTGAAGACCGCGACGATCACACAACCTTCTCACCAGGTCGCTGGGTTGGAGAGTTCGGTAAGTACTGCGTACGCATTCGTGGCTCGTTGGTTAAGCTCATTGCCATTGACGATCACTTTCGACGGGCGGCCGATCCTTGTCTCGCGGGCGAAGGCGATCAAGAGACACGCCTGACGCGATCAATTACTCTCGATGGCTCGATGGCGCTCAGGTATTTGACATTTTCGAAGACACCGCAGATCGGGGGCTCTGCCGGACCCGATCTGCCGTTGGCTGACGCTCGGGGCTAGGGGTGATCTTTTCGGTGCTCATTTGTCAGGACCGATCAGTGGCCATCGGATACCCAAAATAGCCACAGCGAAGATCACCACACTGTGCCGTGCCGCTGTCGTGGCAAATCACCTGAACGCACTTTCACGATCACCCAACGAGACCACCCGCCCGAGGCAGGCAGGCCCCGGGGGCTGGAGGCCAATTCGCGTGTCGAAGGTAAGGATGCCAAAAATTTCCCTAATTAAATAAAGATTTACACATGGCAAGCAATCGGTGCCAGTTTTTTTGCGTTTCGTTTGTAACTTAACTGCGGACGGCGTTTATGGCCGCGAGCGCACGAACCGATTTGCGTGTCATTATTAATCATCGGACACGCAGCCCGACCCCTTGATATGACTTCCCGCGGCCGGGTCAGTTTGTTTGGGGGGCGATTACCCACCAGGCAACATGAGTGCGCATGTCAGATCGCTTCCTGTCACGCCCTTTCGGTGTCATCATTCGGCGCTCACAGTTGCTCACTCACGCGGATCCGCTCGACGGCCGGAGACAATACGTTTTACGATTAATTCAATTTGTTTTCGTCTCGCTGGCGTCAAGGGGTGATCCCCTAAAACAGTGGCATCCGTGGAACAATGGAAAAAATCTGGAAGCTTGCAGCAGAACCGATGGTGCTCACGGTTACATGACAGTATAAGCATTGTTCCGTCATTAAGGTAACGATGATTTGATGAAATCAATGCATTAGGGCTACGCCCTTTTCAACTAAAATGCGTTTGAATAAATCTAAGAAAAATATTTTAGGCCTACAATGATACTATAGCTTATGTTTTGGTTGTCCCTAATGAAAAAGTCAATCCGAGATGATGAATTTCAATTCGTTATGGGGCATGGACTGGAAAACCTGTAGAAATAATAATTTCTCCGACTGATAACTTATCAGCGGTGAGGTTGATATAATCGTTCGCCTAACCCGATATGCCATCAAAAATCGAACCAACAGCAACCAAATGTCACTCTCCGGCAAGGTATCAACGATGAAGGCGAGTCATCCCGTGTAACATGACAGCCGATTCGATGTTCCGTGGTAAGCGCCCGTCGACGCCCAGGCGCCCAGGCCCATTGGATGAAATTAGTAAAAATTAACAACAAACAAACATTTGAACAAGTTTTTTTCCCCTCCACTCCCGCCTCATTGGTCTCATCATTATGCTGCTCGTGGTCTTTGTACACGATTCGGTTCGCGCCACGCTTTAATGTTTTATTTTTTCGATTAAAGTTTTTCTCGACCGTCTCGCCGGGTCGTTGGGTACCGTTGATGTCATGGTGAAAAGCCGATTGGCCGATTCGATGAAAAAATCGTCACTTTTTCTACCATTCTACGGGCTACCCGCCACAGGGCTGCGCGATCGATCGATCGTAACCACGAGAAGGCGCGACGTCACGAATTTGTCCCGTGACAAACTGTGACCAGTTTTTGTTGTCGTTCGGCGTTCTTCGACGGCTTACTGACGTTGGCTTACTTACCCCAGCCATGATGATGGACAGGCTCAATCCGGAGGCTCGTTTGCGACCACGGCTGGGCTGGGCGCTTATCTGGCCCAACATCAACGGCCCAACGTTTATTGATATTCAACTGATCCGTTCCAGTTTTCTGGTCTTCAGTATTGGACCATTTTTTTTTTGCTGTTGGTCCATCAACCAGATCCCCCGCTAACGCTGGGGGAGGATGGCGGGTGCATTGTTGTGAGTGCAAAAAAAACAAAGAAATGAGCTGAGGCGCCCTTAGGCTCTGCGGTTAGCCTACCGTGGGCAAGATTCGGTAGACAACCCGGCCCAAAAGTTGCAATTGCAGCGAAAGAAACATTGATCGAACCGTGCCTCGTTTCGTGGGGCCGGGGCCACTGTGGGGCATGTTGTTTTCGGGATGGGGGGCAGATTTTTCGGATTTCAGTTTACGGTGAAAACAGCGATACAATTGATTGACTGATTGATTGATACCCAATATCGAGTTCCCGTGGCGACGGAATGCCGAAAATCAAGATTACTGGCGCGAGCCATAAAAGGAAAAGGAATTATAATCGCGACTGTCCTTTAAAGCGCCCCCGATGCGCATCGTTACGATTAGGCACGCCTTGGAATGGAACATTCTGCCGAATATTTCACTGTGCAATCCATTCTGCTATACAATAATGTGACGGATTCTGGCGACAGTTTGTTGTATCCGTTGTGTTTATAAAGCAATCTAAATTGCAGAATCAATATTTATGCTGTAGCAATTCGACCTAACCTAATCAATTTCAAAGCTTTTTTTCTAAATATTTTTTATTTTTCTACAATCCTTTTAAAAATACACGAAACAGTTTAGTTTTATCGTAATACGCATAGTGTGTTTTGCCACTATGCGTGAAAAACAATATAGTTCAGACAGTCCACCTAGGAATCTGTGGCAACAGTCGATTCCGATAAGATAATTTAAAATGTTCAATGACTTTTTTGCACATTTTGGGTGTTACCTCGATCATTACTTGGCGAATGATATTTTAGACATGCTCCAAAGTTGCGATAAACGCGATCTTTTGCGTAACCCCACAAGATAAAGTTCAATGGTGTTAAATCGAATGATCTCGGTGGCCAATAGACATCACCAAACTGTGATCGTTCTACTTCGCGAGAACTTTAAAGGACGTATAATTATACTCCCATAGATTGCACGTAATCGCGCAGTAGATCGAAAACCGCTCGTATTGTCTGGCTCGTTGACCGGCTTGCTGAAAGCACATATTTTTTAAGTCCATATTGCAGGCCAAAAAAAATTGTTATCACTTCGACGGTATCGCTTTGAGCTGACGATAGTGGTCCTCCCTGCATCGTTTTCGAAAAAAAATTGAGGAAAAATTAGCAGCCAGCCCATGCGGACCATACAGTCATATTTCTGAATATACCGAAATTTCTTCATCTTATTAAGGGGTTTCAGCCCCAGATGCAGCAATTTTGCTTGTATTTATTAACGTAGCCGCTAAGTGAAAAATGTGCCTCGTCGCCGAAGAAAATTTTACTGGAAAAATTAGCGTTTTTAGCCTGTTTCTCAAGAACTCCCGCGTTTTAGTCATTTAAACGCATTGTTCTGCTGTTAAACAATTTATTTCCTAAAATATTCATCCAACAGTTTGATACTTGAGTTGATAGATATATTCAAAACCTGTTAAGTTTCTCTATGCCCTGTGATTTAAAAACTACAAAATGGATAACCCTGTACATACTGTTAAAATATAGCGGGAGGTTTTATAAAGGTCTCTCTCTCTCTCTCATAAAGGGTGCCATCATTCTTTGCGCCACCTTTCGGACTTATATACTTATTCGTGACGCTGCGAAATTTTGACTATACTAAGCATTTTCTAAAATACTTCAATGCCATTTAAATGGTTTTTGTGTTTGCATGGCGATCCTAAGCGTGCATGTTGCGAAACGATGTTTCAACTCCGCTCCAACGGCTAGCGCAATGCACCGAGCATGTTCCATTTCCTCATCCATGCACATGTAAAGTACGCCGCAAATTGACAGTACTTCTAGGCGCAACATTTTTCTTAGAAGCTTTAGTGCTCCACAGTGCTGTGTGGTAGTCTTTTCCACCTATACTTCAACGGAGCCGTACGCGACCTCGAAGAACTTTCCTTGGTTGCTGGAACAATCGCGGTGCGATAATAGTGCATTGTAGCGGCCCCGGAGTGCACGATACCAGGACTGCCGGCGCATGCAAACGCAACGACGCGCGCCGCCAAGGCGCCGTCACATTCCACCCTGTCTCGATGTCCTACTGTCAGCACGTACAAGCGAAGTGGTTCGAACGGCGCGCGCAATAAATCCTTTCCGGAACGGCCGTTGTAGCCGACGAAATGCTCACGGCGTGCGTGCCCGTGGTGTGCGCAGGGGTGTCCTGTACCGTGCAGCGGTTGTTTGATTTATGCCAACCGTCTCCCTTCCGGCCAGTAATCTATGCTGGCGTCGCGTGGTTTTGGCCAAAACATCCCGAACGAGCGCCTAGAGCCTAGCGCAGGTTGTGTCCGCTGCGCTAACCAGATCAACCGGTGGCCTTCGATCGGCGCGAAACGATGCACGGCATTAGACGGTGAACGGCGGGCGATCAGGAATGTGTAATTGGAAACTGAGCCCGGGAGGCACCTTCGGTCGAAAATTAATAGATGAGCAGCTCGGCGGATCGATAAATTGGTGTTCGCTTTTGGCGATGCACAACACCAACCAAAACCAACCTTCGCCTAATTTTGACCAGCACGCCCAACTTACTTCCACATTCCTCGGCGCGCTGAACCGTCCGTGGTTGGCGAGGAACCAACGCGAAGACAGATAGCGCCCCCAGGTCGCTTGCGGGGATCGATATTCCCCATAAACCTGTTAACAACATCGGCTACGAGTGCTCCCGGAACCGGATCGCCCGGGTCCGGCACTCTCGATCGATCGCGCTGTCCGCCATGTCCGGAGCTCGGACGTAACCAGACGTAATGGGCAGCGCGTAGATAGCTATGCGGGAGAGCGTGGTCCACGCAGGTGGCTCCACTGACGGCGGCGGCTACTATCACGGCTCCACTGGCACCGGGCATCTAAGCTAACGCGATGCGGTCTTGCGGTTCGATGTCCGGACCACCGTCCGGTGGCACCGGCAGCTACCGGCCTCTGTAGCGCAGCGTGTATCGTGCGAACAAGCACTCCCGTGCGCCGATAACCAACATGGCACTGCAACTGGCCGGTGCCGGGCAGGCCGACATTTGCATCGACATCCGCGCCGGAGAGCAGCACCACCACCGAGAGCATGTTTTATTTTATGTTAATTCTGGTTGATAGTTCTTTGATTGTGGCGATCTTGCCGCGCTGAACCGGTGCTCCTGTCGATCGACAGCAGAATAGCCACGGCGGCCAGTGTGCAATTCGTTCACCTGACGAGAATGGAACGCACGCTATGCCCCCCACAAGAAGAGTCTGGCAGAGGTGAATCAATTCTTTAGTGCCAGTAGCAGTTGCTATGTTCTTTCGCGTTTTCTTCTGTAATTTATCTATTTAATTTAGTCCATGGCGTAAATAGGCATTGCTTGAATAATTCCAAAACGGAGAAAGGGTATTTAGCCGGTGAATGTCGTAAATTTCTTTTCGTTACATAGCGAGCCTTTAATGGAGAAAGTTACGAAATGTTCCCTACAAAGCCAGATGCTCTTCTTTTGTCCCAAATTGGGAACTCATAATTACGAATGCTTCAGATCATGCTATTTGAAGATGTTTAAAATAAGTCAACAGCTAGGCAATTACATTGAATAATTATATGAGCTAATAATAATTAAATGGTAGTACGGCTCGTCGAATGCACAGTATGCCTTTAGCATTTAATTTTTGAAGATTTTAATATGGAAAAATATAAAATGCAACCAAAAATTCATAATAAATAATAAATAATAATGGAAATAATAATAGATAGTAACATACAAGGTGTGTTTCACGGAAAACAGGACTTTTTAAAAATGAAGTTAAAAACAAATGTTTTTGGGCTAATTCTTTTTTATTTATTCAAAATAATCTCCCTCGGATGCAATACACTTTTTTGCGTGGTCTAAAAGCATTTCAAATGAGTGTTTTATGTCCTTCAGAGGGATCGCTTTGAGGATGTCGGTACACGCCTTTTGAATGGCATTTACGTCCGTATATCGCTGGCCTTTCATGGGCAAATGCATTTTTCCGAAGAGGTAGAAGTCGCAAGGTGCCAAATCCAGCGAATACGGGGAGTGATTGATATTTAAAATGTGATTTTTAGTCAAAAATTCGTCGAAAAGAGTCAAAAGAATTCGGAGCAATTTTTGGTCGTCAGTCAACTTGTGCGGAACAAACCTTGCACACACCTTCCGGAAGCCCAGTTTTTCCGTCAAAATGCGATAAATTGATGGTTTGGAGATGCCCAATTCCATTTCCCTAAATGAGAGTAAGTGAAAGTGAAGATTTTGGCTGATATTTGACAAAATCACGCACAATTTCGATGGATTCTGGCGTGATCACGGTAAATTCCGGGCCTGGATGACCGTCGTCATTTAGGTCCTCCCGACCGTTTTTGAAACGGTTAAACCAGGCATGCACTCTGCTACGGGATAAACAATCAGCACCATACACTTGGTTCATCAATTGAAACGTTTCGGTAAAAGTTTTACCAAGTTTAAAGCAACACTTAATATTGGCTCTTTGTTCGATGCTCATTTTTGTACCGATGACACAAACATACTGTCACTTAAAACACAATAACTCGACTTCCAATGGATGAAATGTCATCAAATTTTTACTGGAAGTTGGGAAAGGATGTGCTTACCAACACACATTCTCACCAAGAGATAGCGCTGCCCGAAATGTCCCGATTGAAAAAGTCCTGTTTTCCGTGAAACGCACCTTGTAGTTTGGAAGGTACGTTCATCATTCCATCCACAAACGCATCCAATTTTATGCAAATCAGATGACAGATTAAAAAGTTATGCGCGATAATGTGTCAGAAGATTTATGGTATTTGATAAGTATGGAAAAAGACCCAATATTAGTTTTTTTACTAAACTTGCTAAAACATGTACTAAGACCTGTAATTTGTTACATCAACTTTATGACGTCGAGGAATTTGAAGCACTTGGAGGGTTATCATAACGACTTGGAAGATGATGAAAAGCGTCCACAAGACCGAAATCATTGCTGTAGATGAAAATTTCACTGTAAGGATGTTGGCTGAAGATTAACACAAGTAAAGACACTATTTAGATCAAACAAAAAGGACACTAGTGTAACACATTCGAAAGGCATGATTAAAGACGCCAAAAAGAACAACAACTTTGTGAATTTAATTGTAACTACGAATGAAACGTAGTGAGTTAAGTACGACTTTCGAACAAAATGCCCCAAAGCTAAGAAATTACGTTTTCAAAAGTCAAGAATAAGGACAATTCGAATGCATTATGAATTCCACAAAATAATATACGTGTGGAATAATTAACACATTTTCTTGGTTTGCCAATGAAATATGCTATAATTCAATTTTCAATTTATATTGATGTTTATCGTACGGCATAAACAGTAAATGGTTTAATGGTTTTAATGGAGGTTTTTGAAATTTCCGAAATTCAACTTCAGACGATATGAAGTTTGCGCGATCGTCTAGTAATACATACAGCCAAATGCCATCATCATAATCGTCAATTCTGTCTCGAAAGTAACAGCAAAAATTTTGGATAAAGATAGTTAATATTGTCTTTCTCTCTAACTACAAATGCTACTGAATCCATCGAAAACGTAAAAAAATGTAAGCAAAACATACATCACAGCGCAAACGACCGCTTCACGTTGCCCGTTCTGACCCGACACCGACCCACTTCTCTTTCGTCGCCATCGGTTGAAGCCGATTTTTTCTCAATTAAATGCCTCAGGCGTGGCAGCCCTCGGCCCTGCATGAATCTTCATTTGGCGCTTTGTGCCGCGCGTCGGTGCCGATGGTGGACAATTTGTAATCAATATTTGGACAACTATTTCGAGTTAAGCGCAGCCCATAAATTAGGCATGATTAAAATTGTTCGGCACACTTTCGGCCGCATTATACTGATAACGTTGGCCCGAGCGGCTCGGGCTTGGGCTCCGGGACGTGTGGTGCACTTGGAATTTTCGGTAATGCCGCCCCGACAGTACCCCGGCACCGCGACCTGGTCATTTTTTGAAGTTCATTAAAATTAATTGAAATTCGAAAGATTAATCGATTTGATTGCAGACAGACGGAGTCGGGCAGCGCAGAGTGCATTCCGTAGCCCCGGCTCCGGTCAGTAACGTACCGGCCGTTCGGAGGACGCAGGACGCCGGCCAAACGTCTTAATTCTCGTGTCGGCGTTCATTAGCGAAAGCCGGTCAGCTCGCTTCACGGTGGATTATGGCGTTTAACGATTAATCTTGCAGCGCCCGCTCTCTCCGATCGGCAGGGTCGGAGTCTCCCCAGTCCACCCCTGCGCGTAGCCAATGAAGGCTGCGGTGTGGGTTGCTGCACCCGCGCGTCCTTTTATGAAAATTCCTCCCGGATCGTGAATCTTTTGCATGCGAGTCATGCATTTTTTGTCACCACATCATCATCAGCAGCAGCAGCAGCAGCATCCGCACCGTACCGGTCGGCATCGGACAATTATGATCGCTTTCTAGTCCCCGTGGGCTCCGGTATTCGAGCTGGCCAGTCCCACGCCGTTGCCCAGCCCGGCACGTAATTAACGGTAACGATTTCATATTTCTCGCTCATTAACATTCTATAAATCTCGCGCTCGCGTTCTGTGGCTGCGACTGCGTACAAATGTTGCGCATAACAATTAGGCCCACGGTGCCTCCGCGCGAGTGCCGCCGAGTAATTACAAAATATTTATGCGCTTATTAGTGGCCTGCAACTTGTTTCGTTAACTTGTGTTATAAAAATACCACAAAACAGAAAATCGAAGCCCGTGGGCCGCACGACCCACGAGCGCATAATGAATTGAGGAAAATGATCGACACAAATCGGTGCGTCATTAGGGGTGTCTCCTTTGGCGCGCATTCAGGACGCCCGGGGACACCGAATTTATCGCTACCAAATTGTCTCAAAACACCATCGCACGCCATGCGGTTACAGAACCATAAATACGCACGCGTGTTGGTGAAATTGATGGGCACGAACTAACCTGACGCCGTCCGTGGCGACATGAGCCGCTAATGAGCCACCAGCAGCGGCCCAGAAGCAACCCCCAAAAAAACGGGATTGGGCTTCATATTTTCGGTAACTTACGAGCGATCGATCGACCGTTCTGGGCGTTCCGCTTATCGGAGTCCCCACAGTAATTGATGGTCCGCAACCGGTTCCCGGCAGGCCTCCGATAACCTTCGTGACAATCCGTGGCTAGGTTTGGACCTCCCGGTCGCGCATAACCATACATCACCCGCCGATAGTCAGCCGTGGGGCCGTAGGGCCAAACTCGTCATCGGGCAGCGATGCGATAAGCGATAAGCGATGCAGCCATTTGCATAAAGGTCTCTTTACTTGGAGCGGACCCCTCCGGACCCGGGCCGGACAATGCCGGCCCCGGTTCTGCTCGTGGGAAAGTTCAAATCGATCGGATTAGGATCAGCGCCGCTTGACCGCAGGTTGGGACGTGGAGTGGGACAAAATATAAAAAGGCACAGCGCCGAAGGTAACGACGTGTTGACGAGTACTTCACTCCAGAGTGACCTCGCCGATGGCCCGGCCTCGTTGATTGTCCCGCGCCCCGGACAGAGAACCGTGCGAACTTCGTGGTCCGAGCGATGCGTGGCAGGTCCCCGCGACATTTGTCATCCACCGGCCATTTTGTGAGCCTTTCATGCCGACTAGAGAACCTCCGAAGAACGTTCCTTTTCGGGGAGCGAAGTCCCGGCACATAAATACCGAAAGCGAAACCGCAAACCGTAATTACCGGGGAGTCGCTGAATCGCCGGGGCTCACGTGGGACCGCAGCCCGCTTGGGAGGTGATCGCTTTCGGCGAAGATCGCGATCTGTATGACCCGTGTCCGACTCTTTCCTACAAGGGTCCACTCTCCGACCAGTACACGCAGCGCGTGAGTACTTGCGCGCCTGGGCCAGCGCCAGCATTGTGGAAAACAAACAATCATCTTCCACAATCGGAACGGAGCGATCTACACGCTTCACACTTTTGCGCGCCGTGGTGAGACTGCTCGGGGACTCCTCAGGACCAGTCCAGGCGCAGCATACTCTGCGCGCGCAGTAGCAACTGGCGGACCAAATAGTCAACGACTTACTAGAGGGACTACCACCAAGCCAAGAGATTCCGTATCTCCCCGTCCGTCCAGACCGCCAGCTAGCGCGTGTGTACTTTTGAGGATAATAAATATTAATAACCGCGAAGTGGCAAACGGCAAACCCGGGGTATGCAGATGTGATTGAGTGTAGCCCGGTAGGACCTGCGGCAGAACTCAATCGGTGGCGCAGACAAATTCCTTAGATGCAATCTCTCGCACGCTCGATGTGGGCACCTCGGGCTCCTCGGCCCGAGCTAGTGCGTCTTCAGCCGCGCACCTGGAGAGACTGGACCCAAATCAACAGAGGCTATTGCGAGGTGACCGTCCAGCGACGGGCCCACCGGGAGCTTACTTTTACTGATCGATGGTGGCTGATTCGATTTCAATTGCGTCGAACGCAAATCGATTGCGGCTGCCGTAGCTGTGGCGCGAAGCTGAACACTGTTCGCGAAACGCGCCGGTATCTGATCTGGTTAAAACAGTTGGCCATTATGCGTGAATGAGGGGTCCGTTAGGCTACAAAGTGGGCCCCTCGAGGACTGCCCCCGTGGGACTGATCTGGTCCCCGGCGATTGCACCTGACGTGTCCGTAAGAGGTGTTTAGTACTGTTGTATCGCGCTGCATCTGCACCGTGGTGTACGAAAGCCACCGACGACCGCCCGTCATCAAGTGCTGCAGAAGAGCCTTACAAAATTAGGAGTCGCTCTAACGCCTCCAGTGGACCATCGCGAACCATTCCTTACGGCACATCGGCTCACGACACAAGACCGTTTGTTAGTGGCGGGCGCTCGATCCGATTAATCAAGATCGCCGGCTCCGAGCACAGGCCGGATCGGCCCACGATGAGTTGCCGACCGGCGTCCATCCAGTGCCCGTCCGTGACAACTAAATTCCATAGCCATTCCATAGTACCATCCAGCATAATTTGCTTCACTTTTTGTGGCGCACACAGCCCGGACACATGTTTCGCACCGTTTGCCGTTTGGCGAACGCCAAGATTTGAAAGCGCTGATTTATGGGCCGGGCTCGCGAGCGTCTCCCGGGTGGGGGCTCCGATCGGTTCGCCCGTCGGCGCAATTCCCGCGAAGTTCAGGCCCCAAAAGGCCCCGTGTCCAGGATCGCTGGATGGCGATCGCTTCCCATCGCGTTCGCCACGATCGCAATCAAACATCAACATCGAAGCCTAAGCGAGGCTCGGCGAGACACACACTCGGTCGCGGTCCACGTCCCATAAGCCACGGGAGCGGGGCCCCACCCCACCCCCGGGGCCGCATCGCTAGCGATAAAAACGCGCGATTTATTTACCGTCCGGCGTCGATTTGGATAAAATGTATTTTTAAATCATTACACCTCGCGTTTCATTCACTCGCCAGCGCACGAGGCACGCGCCCTCGTGTAGCCCCACTGGCGTGTGTGCGTTGTGTGGCCGGTGATTGGGTGGTTAGGAGGAGATTATCAACCAAATCGAGCTGCATTTCTGATGCAGGCAGAGAGAGGAAAAAAAGTGTGCACAAAAACGGGGAACTGCACGTGATACATTTTATTCACAGCCTTCAGCCGTCGGCCTTAATGCCTTCTGTAGGCCAACCCGGGGCCCGAGTGTTAGAGCTAACGAGCACAAGCGCAAGGTTTTCTGCAGACAAGTTGTTGTGCTATGTGTCGTACAGTTGGATGGCGCAACTATGTGACTATCGGCGTGCCCTTAATAAATTCTGTCATAATTTTCTGGGTCGTTTCTTAGTAACATGATTTTCGTGACATTATTATTCGCTTGCTATCACCGGCTTTCTAAATTAGGGTTTATTTTAGAACAGAATAATAGTAATTATGATGAAAAATGATGTTCTCGATTGTGAAAAAAACGAAAAAAGGGGGATTAAAACTAAATTGCAAAATAAAATTATGTAAAATATAAAAATAAAATGACAAAAATGAAAATGTAATAAAAATAAAAATCAAACAAACATAGCATAATATTCTCAAGACATAGAAAAACATAATCCAGCGTCCACATAAAGTCCACAGCACAGGACAAGACAATAGTAATTATGATGAAAAATGATGTTCCCAAATGTGAAAGCAAACGAACAATCGAAGGATAAAAATTAAAATGCAAAATGTAATCAAAAAGATGTTAAAACGAAAAAATCAAACAAACGTAGCATAATATTCTCAAGACATAAAAAAACATGATCCATCGGAACGGAAACGTTGAACCTGTACAGCAAACGAACCGGTGTCAAAGGTTAAGATTTAAAGGAAAATTAGAAACCAAAAGCCTCTTCACCGACCAAACGGATATTGCTGAAAATGCATTTTGCCATGGAAAAAAGAGGGAACTCAAACCACATACGAAGCCCATCACTGTACGTCGGAGTCGCTTGGACGCGAGCAACCAATCGGCAAACGAATAATATGCACATATTTAAGACAATAATAATGGCAATATATTTTGATTTGAATCTCAATCAATAAATTACACCACCGACCACTATGGCCGGTACGTGGCGTGGCTCGAGGCTCGCCCTGGCAACGACATAGAGCACACACATCCGCCGATACTGAAGCATTCTTTATCGCGCCATCGATCGCGCACGAGTGTTGCGCGGATTTATGCTGCGAAGAACGGGTTGCGCACAAGCAACGGTTTGCCGCGCGTTACGCAGAAACGCGCGTGCTTCTATTGCTCCTTCACCGCCGCCTACATTGTGGCTTTGTGTGCCGTTCTGTCATTGGCATCGAGCCGACCCAGCATAACACCTGCAGCGCCTGCACACAGAATTGAGGCTGCTCGGCGAATAAAGGCAGCGCTCGGCATTGATCAAGTGTCAAAAAGTGAAGCCCTTCTCCGGAGCCGGCCCCTCCGGATGATGTCCTCCGGGGCTGGGAATGTTCGATCGAACCAAATAGGAACCCAGCGGCGGCCTGTAGGGCGGCCGGCTGGCAGTGATATATGGATGCGCATTACGCGGCGCAGGTATGCGCAAATTGAAATTACCAATTAAGACAAGCTATGCCACGGTTTGGCACGCACGCGGGAGGATGGGGAAACGGATCGTGCCCCGTATCATCACTCTTCCGTACGGGCCTCCTCCACCCCCCGCGGCCGACACCCAGCACATCCGACCGGCCCGATTGGTCTCGCAGAAGAAAGCGATCGCAATCGATGTCCCGAAATGGATTGCATGGCTGCGTGGCCGTCGAGGGGTTTCACTCGTGGCCCTCGCGCTTATGCTTCGGCTACGGGTGAAACTTTTGCGCAATCCGCACCACCGCACAAATGCTGCGCCACGCGATTTCGCGATCGTTATCGATCGGCCCCGGTGTCCGCTTTCGATAGGGATCGCTGCTCATTGTAGTCCTGTCCGTACTATTTCTCTTTCGCTCTCTGTCTCTCTCGCTGTCTGGCTTCGGCACATATTTCAACATCGCCTTATGGCGCGCGGTATGTTATGCTTCGCACCCACAGTGGTGTCGGAGAGAGCGAAAAACAGAATTTTCATCGATCGTTGGAGCAATTCGATGGTGGACATGAGGTACTACTGTGGGCAAAAAAAAAAACGGGGAACAGTTGTCTTTGATTGTCATTCGTTGTCACCGACCCTGCATTCGGCAAGGAATGCTATTTAAGTGCGTCGTTTATGCAAGGACCCGGATTGCGGACCGTAAAAAAAACCCGGATTTGTGAATAGTTTCGAGTGCTGTAGAAAACGTATCGTTCCGCAACTATCGCAAGCTCCATGCTCCATACGACCTCTGGTTAGTCGCTAAATTAAAGCGACCGATCCGAGACGAAGAATGTGTTGAAGTCTGTCCCAAGCAGAACTTTTTTGAGATTGGTGCAATTGATAAATCAAGGATTTCATTAAAGGCAATAATAGAGATGTAAAAGAATAATTTTGAATTTTTGCCCACAATAATCTCAGATTGTCCTAAGCCTACCATTGTCCCTCTTACTAAAATCGGACCGTTTCAAGTAGTTTTGCTGACCATTCCTATTGCCAGAAATAAAAATACAAACGCACTAGAGCAAAGCGCATGTTGAATGGTAGTAAATGCCAACGGGGCAAGGTCAGTACATCATTTAACACTCCTTTAAGGCGAAACCTTAACACACCCTTAGGCGGGATCCTTTCAGGACCAAAAAGTCCAGGGGCAATGTAAGTCCCCGCAATAGAATGCATTGCGCACTAATTCGTTTTCGTACATCGATTTTCGCTCTGTGCGTGCTATCGAAATCGCTTGCCATGGCCAACCGGAATGTCCTAATATATTGGCACCTCAATACCAGCGCAAAGCGGGCTCAGCAGGTGACCGGCCGAAGGGTGGCGAACCGAATGCCAGGCGAGCGGAACGGTCTCATAAATGGGCCATAAAACCGATCCGTAACGTGGTGCTTAAAACAAATCAAACCCATATTTCTAGCCATCGGTTGGTCAATCGGGGCCGAACAACAGGATCGAACGTCTAGGCCCCAACCTCCACGCGTAGCACGGCTATTCAGCTATTCTCAAGCTGGTTCAAGATCTGCGGTTGCCATTGAATACTTATTTCAATGAATTCTACATAAGTAAATGAGCTGTGAAAATTCAACCGGATCAAGGATCGCTTTTACGGTTTTTCAATAACGATTGCTCTGAATTAATAAATACGGTACAGCTTATTCTGTAGTACCTAAAAATCGCTATCAATATTATTGAATTTAAATATTGAAATATTTAAATTTTCAAGGATAGATCCTTTGCATGATGATTCGTGGACCTGCACACGACCCAGCGAAGAAAACCTAATAATTTAAAATGAATTAAAAATTTCTAGGAATTTTAAACAAAACCGGCCGAGCGCTCCGGTTAAGAAACACTGCGATCGCAGTAAAAAGAAAAGCCTGATCTAATGTCTGCGAAGTAGCCACGCACGCCCCGACACACGACACCCTCGCGTGGCTCGGCTATTTCTTTGATTTAGCTGTTTTATGAGCGAAATATGTTACGACAAATAGTTCTGCGTTCGGCGCGCAACAGGTGGCAGAAAGGACGTCGTCGTCCGGACACCAAATTGGTCGCGGCCAGCGTGCCGACCGGTCGGCGGATGCGCTCACGCGGCTAGATTAATTTATATGTTATGGAACAATATTCAAGCCATTATTGTCTTAGCGCGGCACTCCTTGGACGCCGCCGCCTGACCGGGCTGGGAAATAAAACTCCGGTAGCCCCGCTGCGAGAAGCCGGTCGGCCTCGTTCGATCCGGGACAGTTCCGGGCGCCCTGGGACGGGTCGAGTGGAATCTTCGTACGACTTTTTGAAACAAAATCCGTGGGGCGGAAGAGAGAAAGAAGCGCTGGAAGGCGTCGACTCGATGATGGGGCCACCGGCCCACGGCTTGAAATATGGAAACGAGTTTTCGGCCGACCGATGGCGGCGGGCCCCGGCAGGCCCATCGGCCAGGTGTCGGGCGAATTATTAAATTTTGATTTGTCGATTCCGGTGACCCGGTGACTTTTTACGACCGCGTGCCGGCCGGCCCGCGCCGCTGGACGCCGTAAAAGTGGCCGATTCAATCGGGGTGGCCGGCAAGAGCCCGGGGAGCGCCGGCACAAGGACCGCTTTTACTGCCGGCCGGACGGCGGCTGGAAGCCGCCATTTGCATTCCGGGTCGGTCTGGTGAAATATTTTGACTGCTGCACAATGGCTCGAAAGCAAACAGAAATTAAAAGTTATTGGATTACAACCACGCGCGATATGTCACACGGCATTGGGTGCATTAGGAATTCTTCACGGAGCTGTTTGTTTGTTCAAGGGGCCTCTCTCTTTCTCTCTAGGGTTGTAGGATGTCCCGGGCCAAGATGTTCCACACCACAATCAATCGATGCTAATGATTATTTATTTGTATTCAAATCTCCAATGCACCCCAAAGTAGGAGTGCCGTTTGAAGAGTGGAACCAGTTTTGCACAAATAAAGCGACTAATGTGGAGGCTCTATCCTATCAGCAGAAAGATCGACTAAAACGACCGGCAGAAATCGATTCATTTGATGCTAGGGGTGATAAGAACTAAGTAACGAAACGTGAAAATAATATTATCCTGATTGTATTCGTTTAGTTCTTAGCTTAGAGCATTGAATTGTGAAAGGAAACAGATTAAGATAATAAAAAGGAATTAAATAAATATAAATATAATCTGAATAAATATAATCTGTTAGCTGTTAATGTTTGTTTTTCAACAATCCATCAATTTCGCAAACAGTCTATCAAAATAACGCTCTTCAAATGCGCATAGTCCGATAAGTTTATGGCCGATTTTCAAATCTATTCTAAAACTAGATGTATTCCCCTAGCCGACGCTGTAACCTATTGTCGGCTTCGAATCTGTACTGCCGGGTAATAAACTGTTTAGCAACAAATGAAAGACCTGCCCTGCTTTTGCGCCCGACTGTAAATACGAAACGTTGACCAGAGCGAAGGACTCGCTCCCACCCGCCGCCCACAACATAATCAATTTGCAACATTAGCAGCAACAAGGTCAGCAACGCACCCGATAGTCCCCGGCCGCATCAGTAGCATCACACACGCCTCGACTCCAGCGTACCATTAGCAAATGCAACTGCGGATCATCAATTAACACCAATCCTTCACACCACAAACGGACCACAGTCGGCGCAACACCAAACATCGACCGATTATCGGTCCGTAAGTGCCAGGGCCGCGTAAATGCAATGCGCTGCAGTACACAGCTGCATTATGGATCGCACTCGGGAGGGCAACCATAAATTGCCGTAATAACTTAATAAAGCCATCAAATCGATTGCAATTATCGGCTGACAGTTTCTCATCAAACTTTTACCACTCAACCCGGGCTGCCTGGTGTGTTGAATGAAAGAAACTTTTCTCCCAACCCGTCCGTCCACACGGGAGCCAAAGGGACCCCAGGAAGCCGATGCCATCGATCTCTTCGGGAACACACATTCGAGAATGCGCGGCAAGGAAAGGTTTGAAAATTAATAGCTCCATCATAAATAACTCAATAGGCAGTCGACGTAGCGCGGCGCTCGGTCGATCGATACAAGAAATGAAAAGACCGAAGTGCATCGCCTGTGAGATGCACCGCTGCGAGTGAGAAAATGCAATTAGTTTTATATTTGCTACAGTGGTACGCAGGGCCGTTCGGTGAGCGCGGTGCAACTAAATGTATTCCCCTGGCCGACCGGCAAACGAGTTTGCTACTTCATTCATAAATAATTAAAACGAAATACGCGCCACAATTTTGTTGCACCGCAAATGGGTGCAATGTGGTGGCCACTTCGATGGTGGCCGGCGAAGCAAAGGTAACCGTTTTTCATCACTTGTCATCATCGCAGCATCGCAGCTAGATGACACGTTTTAATTAATTTTTAGCTTCGGCTCGGTAGCCAAGTGAGTTCTTTACCACCGCATCAGTGGGTCTAAAAGGGCCCAACAGCGAAGCGGCAATTGATTCCTCGGGTTGGCGGAACGTTCAACTGCAGTTGGTTAGTTCATTAAAATTATTCACAAGTTTTTACATATTTTTGTTTTAACACCTGTCCGTGGGGACCCGAGCTAGGGCCGCCGAGGTGATGGATCTTGCCTGATGGGTTGCCGTACATGGCGGCAGGTGTGAGATTAAACTCAACGTCTGCGTTCGGCTGGCGCAATGTCCCCGTCACCGATCTCTTCGTGGCTGTCGCACCTTCGGCACCGTGAGAAAGCATAAAATTGCGCCAAATAATCTAGCGACATAAACGGAGAGACCGCAAAGCCATCAGAGAGTGGGGTGACTCGAAATCAATCGAAGCCTCAGCTGTGAAAAGAAAAAATAATTGAACGGCATCCTGACTGCCGGGCAGAGTCCACCGCGTGACAGGCGTGCTGTGCCCTATTCGGCGCAAATCATGCCGCAATGAGCAACTCATTTGACCAAATCGGGGAACCCTTCAGCGACGCATAATGCACGGCGCGGCGAGTGTTGCAACAATCCTGTCAGCTTGCGCCGTGCGCGCTTCGTATAAACACTGCAACCGATCGTCGATCGCCCAATTTCCGAACCGAGGGCGGATGGGTGCAATTAGTGCAAGACTTTATGCGTCCAAAGCAGCAACAAAAAAGCCAGCACCATCCAAATCAAAGACAGAAACCCACCGATCTGGCCACTGCCAGCCAGCCAGCCACGGCTGGTTTACGGCGTCATCACCGAGCCGGTCGATGAACTAATTAATGCGCGATGAAGATGCAGATTTTTCGGTTTCGGTTTTTAGTGGGCAGCCAAGCTCCGTGGGCGCCAAGCGAAATAGTTGCATCTGAGTCCAGGGTGTCCAGGCGCTAAAAGCGTTAAAATTGCGCGCCGTCACAGTGTCAACGTGCCCAATCAGCCCAAAGACCCCAAATGGGTGGAGGCGTTGGGGACAACCCAGAGCAGGCATAATTAAGAAATCATTAACTTGCTTCCTACGAGGATCGCTCGATCGCAAATCCGACCCGTCCCGTGCGTGATCTACCGGAATGTGACTCCAAATTCCGATCGGTGCAACGTTCTGAACGTTGGTCATCCGTCGGGTCATTGAACATGGATTGGTTTTTTTTTTGCTCCTGTAGGAAGCAAACCGAAGGACTCCGATCCATTCCGTGCAAGTGGTGGACATGGCCGTCGATGGAGTGTTAATTGCCAACGCCTCGCGATTTTCGATCGGCCCAACGGCTTAAAATCGCAACACCGCGGACACGCTACGAGGCCATAAATATTCGAACGCAAATTTCACGCTTGTCCGGCGGACGATCGTGGTGGAACGCCTCGTCCGCCGAGACACGCATTAATTCCGGCATTAATGTTGGGGCAAAAAAAGTGTATTCAGCACCAGCCGAGAGCGCGCATCGTTAGAATGGGCGGGCTTTTTTGTTGCAATTTTCGTATTTCGTCAGCGACTTCGTATGGCTGCCGAATTCATCGAAGAGCATCCTACGAACCGATGGCCGGACATGCACTAAGCGAGAATTTGTTTCTGTTTTATGAATCGTTTCTTATCATGTTGCATCATTTACGCGGGGATTTAATTCTATGTCGCGTGCAGTGTGTTGAAATTGTATTGGAAAACTATCTTCACCAATCGCTTGAAGTTTAGGAATTGTGAAACAAACTGAAGCCCCGCTGGCATTTCATAGCTATTAACAGTCGAAGCCCACACCTGCCAGAGGACACAGTCGCAGTGAAATGGCCTTAATTCTGGCACTGGTTCAATCCTCTTGTTGCATGTTATCCGTCCTCTTGCATCCATCCAATATGTATCACATATGTAGATTAAAATCATTTATTTATGTTGCTCTCCATCGTTGCGCCGCATCGCTGCGCCGCAAGTATCGGAACGAGCGGATCAGCTTTCGGTGTGCGCTTCGTATTGCAAACTGCACACTCGCTGCATTTTCAGGCACAGGCACTGTTGAGAACGCGAGGAGTAGATTATGGCTCAAACCAGAAGGAGCAGAGGAGGAAGCAATGTTTACATGATGCAACATACCTCCCGCCAGGAAACTCGTAATCCGAACGAGCATAGGACAAGTCGCGTTGTTTACATTTCCCACGAAACGGAATTTCGAAGACATAACGCGTCCTAAGCAATTAGAAGCGCGAGGAAAGGGTCGCGAGCAATAAGATAAGAACGTATGGATGCCTATTTTTAGAAGCGTAGGATCAGCATAGCATAGAAGGACCAACGGACTGATTGCACCCGTATTGCTTATCTTGAAACTCCAAGTAAGGGACGGGACTGCAAGTAAGGGACAGGTTCAAAGAGTAAGGTTCTAGCGAGATGCGATGTACCGAAAATTTAGTATATAAGACATCAAATTGTATGAATAAATCACTTGCATATTAGTTCTTAAACGAATCGAGTCGAGTTGCTTTTCTCCTCTTCAACTGGAACTAGCTTGTGCCTTGGGAAGAATTCCCTTCGGAGATTGACCATATACCCTACGGGTTGCATCGCTCCGACGGAACAATTCCAAAGGAAGATCGGCATCTCGGATGTCCACGTTCAGGTACTAGGAATTCTCTGAAGACTAGCCTGTTCGTCTGACGCCTTGAGTTGCTTGATCTGTTCAAGCGATTTCTCGAAAGAAAGAAGGTTTCGACTTCGGTGCAGGTCATCGGGTGCCAGGCGAGAGCACCAGTGTCGGCCGTATCTTCGCACGGCTGGGACACAACTTCAATTTGTGTTGGTGGATCCGACACCGACATTTTACAGGCACCGCGCAAAGACGAAGATTCTTCCACGAATGCTCCCCAGTTCTTTGAAGGCTTTGGCCGTCCCAGGTTCGCAGAGTTTTGTTTTGTGCTAGAAAATTTCCCTCGAAATCGGAAACGATCGGCACGGCGGAACGGCGAATGTAGAACATGCTGTCCGGGCTGGATCGGCGCGTCTCGCTGCCAAACGCGGACGCGGCCAGGCGTGTGTAACATGAACATGGTCGAATTTAAATTGTGCCAGCCAGCAAATGTCGATGGCGAGCGATGATTTCGGGGCCGCGTGGCTCGCACCTCTGTAAGTCATTAAATCACTTTGCATTTGGCTGATGGCGGCGGCCGATCCTGTATGATTCTCTGTCGCGCTCCGCAGGGGGCTGCTGCGAAGCTGCGTTACCTAAAACGGAACAAATTTGCAACAACAGCTTGGGCTCGTGTTCCGCGCGTAAGACAATGATTTACTACTGGCGGGGATTGCTTTTATTATGAAATATGCTCCGATTCGATCACCATAAAAAGGTGCCTTGATTTATCGGATTCGGACTTGGTTTCCTCAGTTGCCTAGGTTGATTTAAAAGTAAAATGAGACATGAAAGCTTAGAATGGCCACCATGATTTGCTGGGCCATGAGCAAATAATCATTGAATTTGAAGCCTAAGAAGAATTAAACACAGCATACCAAATGACTTGCCAACCAGATCGTGTCAAAATTATAATGTAATAAATTAAAGAAACCAACTAACGAATCAAATTAAAGAGATGAAAGAAGCTCTATGCTCACAATCTTTCAAAAGATAATAACAACAACATGTCCACCATGAGTGACTACAGCAACATTGAAAAATTCTATCCTGTAAAATGGGTTGCAATTTCAAAACAGAGTTCTAAACGCCAACTGGCGAATGCTAGTCGAATTTGGCTTAGAGCAAAACTGTTTCCTCGCATGCACCATCTCTTGGGGGCCGCGTTGGCACCTGTTTATGACTTATTTATTTAATTTTACGAGCTCGTTAAAATTTCATTAGCGTACACGGACGGAGGTTGGTGCAACTTTCTTCCACACCGGCCCATCGGCCGCACTGGTTGACACTAATTTCGTTATCGATTTTCATCGATTAATTACATCGCGTTCCTGGCCCGACCAGACAGACCTCTGATCGCCTGACGATAATGGACCGGTGGACAGTGTTTAGATCCGTGCTAACCACGCTGTCGCAGACCGGTGTAACATGCGGGCAAAACAGTGCTGTCTATCGTATCGAGATAACCTCAAAGTGCATCAACAAAACACCCTGCCGCCGGCCGCTGTGGCTAGTCGATCTCAGCGCTGGACATCAGATTCTGCAGCGTCCACCACGGCCGGGTGGCGATCAAAGGGTGCCCTGCGCATGTCAGGGCACATGTTGCTATCCCTCTACGCCATGGCACAGCCGGATGGTCCGAGTGGCCAAAATGGCATCGGAGGCTTCTACAACTTCGTTGAGGTTGTTGAGGTTACTACTCCTCTTAGGATCTATAGGATCTCTTGTAAATTTAAAAAAAATATGTTTATGCTTTTTTATCAATATCAATATTTTAAAATCTTTTTTGGACACTTTTCTTTCTTTTTAGCACGATTTCAACTTTAATGCAAACAGCTTTTTGTAAGCGAAACACCATCGGAACCCATAGTGCGAAACACATTGTCCGTCGATTGAACCAGGATCACTGCCGCACGGAGGGCTGAGCGGCGGCGCAGTGTAGCAGGTTGTGAACTAATTCTCAATCGCATCGATTACGGTCGCTCAAGAGGTGACCATGGCACAGGCGCCCTCCCGGCAGGATGGTGGCGGTAGCACCATCCGATAGCGCGATAAGATCGTCGGCCAGCAAGCGCTCCGCAAAGATCAATATTTATATGTTAATTAATGTTAGATAACCGAAGCCAAGCGTTCCAGACCTGTCGGGGCTAAAGTGTTCGAGAAGCTGTTGGTTGCCGCGTTGAGATCTTTCGGAACGGCGGCATGGCGAACCGGGGGCCCGTTTCTGCAAACCGGGCCGCCCGGTGAACCCGTCGCGGGGGTTTATCGGCCGGGACAGCAGACCGACAGTGATAATAATTTATTTTCAGCGAAAAACGGCTCCTGTGCCCGGCCACGGTTGCGTTAAGTTATGTGAAACAAGTTCCACTTCCGACCGGCGGCCGCTGCATGTTGAGCGGTGGCGATGTCCGAGTCCGGTTGTCTCGCTCAAGTGTCATAAGTGCTGGTCGAACGACTCGTGTGCATCGCACGGCCACATAATCTGCTTATCGTGGTGCTTTAATCTCGGACACCCGACACATCCTCGAGCACGGAGGCCACCGCCCGGGCATGTGGCGCAAGAGTGTAGAAAGCGGTGCCGGGGTCCTCTACGAAGCAAGCCGAGCGCACTCGATCAACTCGCCGAGCGAAACCCCAACGCTTCCAGGAGACACATTCGCCGCAGGACCAGCAATCAAGCGGCTGTACTGGTGGACACTGCCCCGGGACATCGGAAGGGGACTCGAATCGAAGGGCATTCGAATCCGGGAATTGGTCCGACAACCCCGAGGGCACTAATAATAGGGCTGACCAGGGTCCGGGACGACCCCGGTCGAACGATTAGAGCCGATCGCCGACGTCATTCGCAAGGATAAAAAGTGTAGCAGATTTTTCACTTTAATCGACGCTGTAATTAAATCATGGTCTGGCTGCACGCGGTCAGCCGCCATCTTCAAAGTCGGGACAGGACATTTCTCATTTCGCGCTCGCCAGTGACTTCGATCCCATGATCCTCGAACTGTTGTAGGGAGGGCCGGCGTGTCCAGGCTTAAAGGTGATAAAATATGCACCATTTAGCACCAGCTATCGACTTCCGAGCCCACTTGTCCTGCTATGCACCGCCAGGATGGGCAGGTTATTTAAATGCAACCTGCGCGGAGGACTGCCATTAAAGTAAGTCAGTCACCAGAAGCACCGCCATTACGCAGCTGCAGCAGCAGAGTTAACTTGGGTGTGTAGAAGCAGCTCTAACGGTTTGGAATGTGTTTTACGATTGAACGATTCGAGCTCCCGAGGAACAGTATTTATGGCTCCACCTACGGGCGACATGTTGCGCCTAATGAAGTACCACCGACTGCGGTCGAATGAGCTACCTTTCAGTGCAAATGGTAGGCATGTACCATTACGAACTAATTGAACAGTTCTTTTTGCAAACTATTCTTGTCCAGTTTTGGGTGCCCTGAGACGTGTGAGTGCGACACATAACGACTATCACGCACATTATTCAATCAAATAGTCCCAACAACGAAGCACCTTCAACTAACCCACACAAATGAGGTAGAAAGCGCTTCATGCCACACGATGCATTTATGCAAGGTAATCAATTTTGTGGTCGATTTATGAAAAACATACTTCGAACCAGTAACTTCACACCTTTGGCTGAGGTCAGTTTGCTGAATTTGTGTCGCTTCGGACGGAATAGAGTCAGTCCTTAGTTCGATGCTATACTCGCCCCAATGAGCCCTGTATGGTTAAAAATTTACTGGGTCGATTAGAAATGATCAAAAATTGTGCTACAGATCATCCCGTTTTCTCCAGAAAAAACAAGTGATAAGAAAGTGTTCGTGCAAATGATACTTGACCCCGATCTCAACGTGGCAATGGGGGACATCCGTCTGGTTTCGCTGTCTCGCTGCTGAATGGGGCAAAAAATGGTGCATAAAACAACTCGCTTCAAAACGAATCAACGCACCGAAAAGTGTGGCATTTTGCGACTTCGCACACCTCATTGCGATGCAATGCAAACAATGCAGATTCGGTGCGCTTTGATGCACTGCGTTTTGCGAGTGAAGTGACACACCCTAAGGCGCGATTGGTCGAAACCGCGGATAAACAGCAGCATCATCATGCCAAGCGCTCGGCGGCATGGCAGCATCGATCGTATCGCTCCGGCTGACGACCAGGTGTTAACTGTGCCGCTGCAAAGTCATCGCCGGCGACAGGATCCGCGCACGGCGGACACAATCCGATGACAGGCGGATAATGCTCAATCCCGCACCACGCGCATCAATCAGCCGACCGGCAGGATCAGGCCAGGCCGGGTCCTCGGTGAAAGTGTCCCTCGGCAGTGGGCGCAGTGAAACGCTGCCTCGTCAGACTGAAATTGATACTTTTCGAAAGATTTTATTTTCGTTGCAGCTTTTTATGAGCAAATCCATCAGAGCCAGTGATTCCACAAACGGGACATTGATTGCGAAACTAAAAAAACCACGATTCAAGAATCTGCCAAATGGGCTGCCAAATCTACTGATTCCTTCGGTGCCTTTCCAACGTTACCATTAATCATCCTATAATTTGTTTACACTTTATGTACCATTTTCATTTATTTTGGTTGAAACCAACTTAATTTGCTATTGGAATCATTTTCAGCAAGGATCGTGCGCCTTCAACAAGGACTATGCGATCGCCAACATAAGCGAATGGACCATCATGCCCAAGAACGAGGACGGTTTGGCGTACGCCCTGTGGAAAGTTGGACCCCTGCCCGTCAGCTTGAATGCTGCTCCAAAGTCGTTCCAACTGTACAGGTACGTTAGTTCAGTTTTCGTGACAACATTTTTGTTTCTCAATTAAACATAATTATGCTCGCCCTCAGTTCTGGAATCTACGACGATGAGGCTGCCTGCGACAACTCGAAGGTGAACCACGCGATGCTGCTGGTCGGTTACACCAAGGAATATTGGATTCTGAAGAACTGGTGGGGAAACTGGGGCGAGCAGGGCTATATGCGGATAGCCCGCGGTAAGAACCTCTGTGGAATCAGTAACTACGCTGGCTATGTTGTGGTTTAATTCGATGTGGGCTGTTGATTGTAATAAAGTATCAAAGAATCATAATTATAAACAAAATATATTCACTTTCGGTGGCGCTATTTTCGTAAATTGGATTTTCATTAAACTCATTTCATCGCTCTTTGTTATTGCAACGGGTTCTAAGCGAGTTCAGTGGAATGCTGGTGCACCGAAGCTCGGCGAAGAAAGCCGTGCCGCTGACCATTTAACGCCCGAAGGCACTGCGCGCAGTCCCAAAAAAAACGATCGGACACAACCCTAATTTTTTCACCGATCGTTTTCAGCTGCCCCACCCCGCCGCGGGTCAGCCTCTGTAGCGGGACCCGGGCGCAAACAATCATGCATAAATTTAACTAATCTGATTTTTGTGTGAGGCCCAAAACTGCAAACCCCCGCAGGCCGGCGAAAGAAAAAAAAAGCCGAATTCTGGAGGCAATGCGTTTCGGATGAGGTGTGAAAACGGCCATTTCTCGCGCAAGCAGTGGTGTCCTTCGTTTAGCACCTCTCACAGGAGCTCCGAAAGAGGTTTGGTGCCTCGACGAAAAATGTAAAACTCAACGACTCACATTTCAAGCTCCCGGTCCGATGCTGGCCGTGGACAGCCCCGAACCCGTAGAACCGACGTCCGCCCTCGAATCCAAACGATTGGGCGGAACACAAGAAGAAACATTGCGTCGATATTGAGCATGAAAAGAGAGAAAAATTCGCCAACCCATCCGCGGTGTCCCGATTCGGTTACGGTCCGCGCAAAGCCGTGAATTATTGCAAATCAAAAAACATTTATTCGTCGTTTGGCGTGGTCGGTTCCCCGGTTCGGTTCGGTTGTACGCCCCGTTAAGGCCGAAACGGAAGCCAAAAAAAACGCAAGCCAACAACCGTTTGGATGACGACGTTCTACCATCGAAGCAAAGCTGCTAAAATACAACCCCATCCGGGGACGATAATTTTTTTTTGGCCGGGGACGATAATTTTCTGCCGTTGAACCAATTCCGTCAATGCTTTATGGCAGTGCAAAAAAGTGGATAATCGAATGGCATCGAAAAGACGTGAAATGCCGCGATCGAGGGCCGTTTCACACTTCCATTACCGGGAATCGTCATGAGCGCTACCGATAAATTAAAACCGCCGACCGCCCTGCCGATAAAGTTTCACGAGCTTGTTCTCGGGTCGGAATTAGTGACAGGACACAAAGTCAAACTACAACTACGGTGCGCTTACCTGTAGAGGTGTGGTCTTGGTAACATTTGTAGTAAAATTCCGAAAAAATCGTTACCTCTCTGCCAACGACGACATCAGATACATCAATCGCTTCCAGTCCAAACGCTGGGCCTTACAGACAGCCTACGGAAACGGAAAATAAAAAGATAGAATTTAAAGGTCGCATCTCGTCCCGCGGGAAGGTGTTATCGAAGAAATTTATAACCTGTGCTGGAACTGCAAATTGCGCACACCTTCCTTACGACTTCTTGCGATTCTGGTGTTCCTTTTGTGTCCTCCATTTGTTTCGGCATCCTCTCCAGTTGCTCGTCCCAAATTTCGCGATTTTTGTCTCCACAGCCACGGACCGCCATTATTGCTGCTCACTCACTCCGCGGCCACGATGAATACGCTAACGTCTTTGAATTGCCTGCTAATTGACGATGAAATGCATCCGATAAGAAACACAAGACCTGCGGTGCATTCTTTTCGCCAAAAGGGGTCAGAAGCAGGTTGTGTGGTGCATTGTGTCTTTCTTCGATTTGTTCCGGCACATCCTTACGGTCACTCCTTATTGCAGTAGTCGCGGAACGGCGCTATCCGATCGTCTTCAGTGCCATTGTTCGCTCTGCCGGCACAGCACTTGAGATCGCGTTTTACAAATGGTCAACACTTGTAAATCGTCGCCGGACACATCGTCGATCCTGAGCAATGTCAGCGGCCCATCCCGAGCTACATTTCACCATTTTCGGTGTGATGAATTCGTGAAGATTCATTCGGCCTTCTTTGATTCGTGTTTGACTTTGGCTCAATCTAGAAAGATTGCACTTTGATTTATTGGACTACTTGCTTGAAGTAATCCCTGAGTTTTGTAGTTTTCAAAACAGACACGGATCAAAATGATTCATGATGTTGGTTCTTATGAAAATTAAGTAATATTTCGTTTTCGTTCGTGCCACCCAAAACATGTAAGATGTCGGGCGTTAAGCACGAAAGCGCAGCGTTTTTGTGCTACTCTTCCCATAAATAATACAAATCCGTGCCCCACTTATTCGTAGGTGTCCCTCCGTTCGGGTAAACCCCACACTCAAATCTCAACACACTCCACGGTTCCAGCTCTTTTTTACAAGCAAAACCACCGAAGAGCTCTACCACCTAAATACCATAAATCATTGGCTGCTCCTATAAATCAAAGCTTGTTAGCCACTAACTTTGCCGACTGTCGGCAACCTCACACGGAAGCGTCTCCGCTGATAAAGTGTTGAAAACTATTGGCCGAAAATGAGTAAGATAAGCGGATTCAAGCGCGCCATTAGGCTGCGGCCATGCGTAGCGTGGCGTAAATTAGTCAAGTCTTATTTACGCGCTCTCGTAGGGACACGATTATCGCGTCGGACGCTTGGAATAATAGTACAACAGCGAGAAGCTCACTTTAAGCAGCTTAACAGATCGATAAGGCTACTCTCAAGATGCAACATACTACGCCAGACCCTTCCATCTTAAGTCCAATGTGAAATCCCTCAACATTTATGTCTAACCTTTTTACAAGCCTCAAATCTCGTACATGTCACATTGAAACAGTTATTCACAATTCGTTCCGTGTCGACACAACTCCGCGGTATGTACGTGCAGTTCTTCTCTCTTTCGGGAGGGTCAAAATCGTGGCCTCGATTTGGTTAAAAACGCGAACGCGACCATCTGCCATTGATGCGCGGTACTTTCGCAAAACATAAGATCGGTCGGTCAACATCCTGGCCCCTCCGTCTGACGGAATGAAGTCATCATTCGCATGCGGCCTTCGCCGAGAGGATGCCCTCATTTCTGTCGGGATCATGTCAAGGCTTATGCACAACATGCGCCGACAAGAGACGTTGATTGGTTTTGCACAAATACTCGATGGCGCCTAACTACGGATGCTTGCGGATTGATCTAATATTTACGATCCAAATGGGTAAACTGCAATTAATTTGCAAATAAACAATGTTTGTATTAGTCCCAATTTTGGCAGGTAACCGGTAGCCCGGTTCCTTTCGTTTTTCAAGCTCACACTATTCAAATATTATTTTTATTTGATCGCAAAAAAATTTACCTATATTATTACGAGTGATTGTAATATGTAAACTTTAAACTAGAACTTAAAAAGGAGTCGAACTTATCGAACTTACTTAACGCAAAAGAATCGAAAAACCCCACAGTTGAAAGATTTCTTGCAGATTTTCCTACAGTTTCCGTTCTCAGTAGCTTAGTTGCATCCTTTTACATTTACCATACCCTTTGAAAAGTTGCAATCAAAGTTGAGATTGAGCTATTCATTTTTTTTAATAGTTTTTATTTGAAAACAACACTATCCTTCGTGGATTTTAATAACTGAATGAATGCCACGATCCCAATTAAAGCGCACTGAACGTTCTATTTGTAGAAATCAAGAAACACGTGTCCGTTAAGTAAAAATCAGTAAAATAGTTTGCGCAAAACCAGAACTGGTAAACATAAGATTTGGAGTTCATTAAATAAGGAGCAATTTTTTAAGAAATTGTAGAAGAAAATAACACATATATCTTACTATCTACACGCCCGGTTCTGTTTTAATTTCCAATAGATGTTGTGCGGTGTCTGCCAATGGATTCGTCTGATCTTCTATAGTTAATGGATCATGTTCAGACGGCGTATCCAGCAGGTTGCCAAAGGATAGTAATTGGCTATCCCGTAGTACATTGCATGGTGATAAAAATGTACCGTCTTCTGTGATTCGATAGGTTTTGATAGATAAGGGATCTAGCTGCGACGATACACTTCGACAATTATCAACTAACTGTTCTGGTTTTGGATCTTGGCTCCAAAACCAAACCTTGGATTGGAATGGATCTTGTGGCAAGGGATCATCCTGATGACTACCAATAATTGGTCGGGTGTTCCCAGCTAACGGACCTTCTTGCAACGGTACATTCTGATGATCATCTTGTTCAGTTTTTACTTCTAACAGATCTCGCTGTAGCGTTACATTCTGTTGGTTTTCTGGTTCAGTTTCTAGCGTTAAAGGATCTTGTTCCTGCTGATGCCGATTATTGGCACTAGATTCTAGTTTCTCTTTTAACAGAGTCGGTAGTTCATGCTCGTCTAGCTCCCATTTGATTTCATCTTCCATCGGAGGGTCTTCATCGGACCAATCCATTGGAGGATCTTCATACATAGTTGAGATTTCAGAAGCTGTATCTTGTTCTTTTGCAATTTTTCGCTTTTTTGTAGGTAGATCGGCCATTTGTTCACGCTGCCTGTCTGCTTCAAGTGGCCAAAGTTGATTCTGGAAACGTTTATTTAAGGAATTTACCTCGTTTGAAAAATCTTTCACCATGCAATGCAGTTTCCTCAACTTCTTCTGCATATCAAGCTTTTCACTATCAATGCTTTTGGGTGATGAATGCGGTAAAATGACTTTTAGTTGTTGTTTTTCCTTATTCGTTTCTCCACCATGTGGATTCTTTGTCGAAGAACTCAATGTTTTAGCCCATCTCTGGGTCTGGTTGTTTGATGAATTTGATAAGTTGCCCTGCTTTTGTTTCAACGTTCGTCCTTGGATTGGATTTAAAGTCTTCGGGACTTTCGGTGGATGACCCTGTTTCAGGATGTTGCCTTTAGGCTGGGTAATCGAACATTTGATTGACCCCGTCACCTTTGCCTTTTCCGGATTCTTCGTGAAAACCAGTAAACGCCTTTCTACATTTTCCGCATCCTTTGTGACAACCACTAAACGTCGCTGTACCTGTCTACCATCGGTTGAAGACTGGACATCTGAAGTGGAAGTGGCAGGAGTTATCGATGAACTTGATAAGCCTAATTTAACTTGTTTTCCTTTGGATTTAGCCATTATCGGCGTTAATATTCTATTGCCCGGTTTTACTACTTTTCTGGCCCATTCAAGGATCTGTGAATACTTCCCCTTTGCTTTTCCCAGTTCCTTCGTGATAACCACTAAACGTCGTCGCTTTTGAGTCCCGCTGGTCGGTGGATCGGTTACGATAAAGTGTTTTTCCTTTTTCGATCCTGCGCTGTCTGGATTCTTGGTCGGAACACTAATTATATTTTCCTGTCTTAGGATCTGGTTGTACAATAACTTGGTCTGCTTTTGCTGTACCAGTGCTGAGGTCGATGGAACTGTTTCGGTCATCTGTTTTTGCTTTTCCGGTGCTCTGGTTTTATTTCCATCATTCGGGGCCATCGGTGTATTTTCCGAGATTAGAATCTGGCTGCTATCGGTTGAAGACGCGGCAGGCGAAGTGATTGTGTTCGTTTTTGTTCGTGCAGATCTCAACAATTGTAACTGAACTTGTTTTCCTGTTGTTAAATCCGTCTTCGGTGTCAAAGATACATCAAGGGGATTCACGATTTGTTTGATCCCAGACACCATCGGGATACTCGAAGCACTGCTCTGTGTTGAGGTCTGAATTAACGATGTCGCAGGGTGAGAGATGTCCTTTCGTAAGAGATCTTTGCTCAGATGAATGCATACCGGTGCACTCACTGTATTGCATTGTGCTGGGGACTGGCCAGATGAAGGAATGGTTGGTTGTTTCGTAAACATCAATTGATACTTTGATGGCAACGTTGATGTCACCGTCGGCGAGAAAAAGAACGACGGCACAGTAACATTTTGCTGTTCCGACAGAGTGCTGTTCGAAGTATTCGGCAAGATAACTACCGGTTTCCTACAATTTAGAAGAGTGAAAGTTAGAAGAGTATTGTTACCATTTCTCTAGCGAACCATTCACAATTTGGAAATAATTTACCCGACAGGAACGCATTTTTGGAGTTGGTGGGCATTCAGTGTGATTGTTAGGCGTTTCCTTTGATTTAGCACAGTATTATTGACCGGATTCTTCGAAGCGGGGTTTGTGTTCGACGAAGTTGCAACGAGTCCAGGCCATATACACACAGAATTCGAACTTTTCTCACCAGGGTCACTCATCGCACAAAGCCGCAATTAGAAATGTGTCTCTTTAAACAAGCCAATCTGCGGATTTATCAGCTACTTTGTTTCGAAAACGATCCTCAACGCACAATCCTTCCACAATCAGGATCGACATCTATGTTTTCTGCTGTCATACTTTCGATGATTTTCGATGTATACGAACCTTGATTTCCATGTTTACCAATAACGCGAGAGTGAATCAAAACAGACGATTGACAGCGAAAACGTCAGAACCAATTTTTTCTCTATCACGCATCACGCAGCGTGAGTTGTGATAAGCATATTTTTCCGTTTTCAGCGAGTGTGCAGTCCACCAATTTACCCTTACGATGGGTGACGATGAAGTATTCAATGGCGTGAATAACGATGCACGAACCAATGGCAGCTCGGACACGGTTAAAACGCCTTTCGTGATAGGTGTCGCCGGCGGTACTGCCAGCGGAAAGGTGAGTAATTTAGGGAGCGATGGTTGGTCGGGAATAAATAAAGAATAAAAAAATGTGGCCTTGAAAGTGGTGCCAAAAATAGGCATCATGATCTGCAATCGCGCTAAGGATTGATAAAACTCTTGGATTCCTTCGTTCACCCTCCTCTAGTCGACCGTATGCAAACGCATCATGGAACAACTGGGTCAGGCTGATATGGATCACACACAACGACAAGTGAGCAAACGAAACCTATTCTTGGAGGGCATTTACGTAATCATACGCTAACCACAATACGGTTTCTGCCATAGGTTGTAACCATAAGTCAGGATAGCTTCTACCGGGAGCTTACAGACGCAGAGAAATCTCGCGCCGAAAAGGGCCTCTTTAATTTTGACCACCCGAGCGCTTTCAACGAGGAGCTTATGTTGCAGACACTGCAAAGCATCTTGCAGGGGAAAAAAGTGGAAATTAGCGAGTACGATTACCGTAAGAATGCGGTCTGCCCAGAGAAGCTAATCACTATCTATCCGGCCGATGTGGTTCTATTCGAGGGCATTCTTGTGTTCTACTTTCCTGCAATACGTGACTTGTTTCATATGAAGCTGTTCGTCGATACCGATTCCGATACCAGGCTGGCCCGTAGAGGTGAGGAGGTGATGAGGTTGGCCACTACTTAGCGTGCTGCTTACATATAACGATTGAAATTTCAGTTCCGCGTGATATTAACGAGCGTGGTCGAGATCTGGAGCAGGTTCTGAATGCGTACATGACTTTCGTGAAACCAGCGTTTGAAGAGTTTTGTTCACCGGTAAGAAAATGTCACTGCGCTTTTCGAACATGAACGAAGAACCGAACCCTTGCTTTGGAAATTGTGCTGACTCCCTTTGATGCAACGTTTCCATTTCAGACTAAAAAATTTGCGGATGTTGTCATACCACGAGGAGCAGATAATACAGGTAAAATTCTCTTCCACAACCTTCGCTTTCGGAAAGGATGTATGTTGGGATTCTTGGGTTCAATAACACATGAAGTTATTTCAACGTCTATTGTTTATCTAATAGAACACAACTTTTAATGCTAGGTCTTGAAGGTGAACGGCATTTGCTAACAAATAATATCGGGTGTTTGCGCTTCGGTTGGTGTCGGACATTTCGAATCTAATATATTTGAAGATTGTTTTTTACTAAAATGGATCCATCATCAGTGAAGCGAATGTAGTGTACTCTTGAGCTAAATCTGTCCTGGAGCAAAACCCCATTTGTTCCCATGTACTGTTGCGCTCGGGCAGACAAGCAAACTATCGAAAGCTTTCAGTCCGAACGCGGCATGTGTTTTGGAGTAAGCAAATTAGTTCTACTGGATGTTTCTTTTTTCTTGCTTTTTTTTCTCTACCATTTTACAGTGGCGATCGATCTGATAGTGCACCACATTAACGAGATCTTGCATCCGAGTGGCGGCTACAACCAAAACGGCCACTAACGCGCGTGGGTTGCGTATGGTGGGTCTTGTGTGGATCCCCCACAAGAGGGCACCGGTGGCTACCGGTGACCTGTGCCGCTGGTCTGTAATTGGTGTAAAACAAAAAAGAAAACATCAAGCCTAACTAGCAGACGATTTTCGGGTGCAGTCTGCCTGCAAGACCACAAACACACAAACACGTTGATACACAAAAAGCTAGCACGTCATCTTCCGCTTAGCCGAACATTATTCACCAAAGCTAAGTGGAAGAATAGAGACGTTAAGAACAAAATATCAAAAGCATGCCAAACAACAGTTCCAAATGAAAAGACTGCACGGAAGTTATTTTCTTTACATACAAAGTTACCCCGCGGCTAAGAAATTCATGTGCGACGTAGCTGATAGAATTTAATAGTGACTGCCGAACTTAAATCTGCCACGAAAACATAAGGAATAGCTAAAGCTGAAACAAATAATCAGACTGAAAGAATGCAGAAAGATATATTTTTGAACGATTTGCATACCTCTGCTCCCGCACAGTTGAATATCGCTTTCCATGTTTAATATTAAACTTCTTTCAATAGCATTTCAAGCCAGACGTATTTCATAAAGATATTTTTGCGATTAAAGGTTTGAACAGAATCTCGGTAAAATTTGTTACGGTTCAGTTTAGATTTTATATTCAGTCAATTCTTCAGCCCAGTTAATATTTTTAACCTTCTTGTGATGATTACACATTTACCTTTCAAGCAACCAATCATTTACTAACAATTTACCCTACACGGTACATGTATCTTCGTTGGTCGGCTCCCCACGGGCACGTCATTAAGCATTTAAGGTGTCACCAAAAAAAACGATACTGTTCGCGATAGTTCGATAATCAATCAATTGGTTTCCTCTAACATTCCCGTGTCATTTTGTTCACTTACGGGCTGGACACATTCCTTATTCATTGGGATTTTTTCCTTTCTCCGCCAGCAAACCAATACCAACCAAAATTCTATCATTACAAAATAGCACTTACGTACTTAACTTCGAATAGTGAGTTATGTTTACGGACCAAATCATGTGGTTCCTCGGTCTACAGGACTGGTAAACAATGGTAGGCAGTGTTTGTTCACTATCGTGGTCAGGTACCACAAGTTACACGAATAAGAAACGAAAATATTTATCAAATATGCAAACAAGTTATCGAACTGATGGCGATCATAAAACAAGTACCCTAAGGCATGATTAGTGTGTGGCACAATAAAACGGACTGTTTTCAAATACCCTTTCACCGTTCCGGCGTGTTTCATTTTCGTTCGTTCGTGTTCATTCACCTCGTGGCATCTGTCGCACAGTAAACTTACTGCGCTCTGTTCTGCGATGGCCATCCGTACACAGATATCGAGGCATTATATGCATTCGTTTTTGTAGTCCGTCTTCGCTGGGTTTCGGTAAATTGGACTCGAACTCAGCAATTTTTTGCAAAAGCGCTTCTGGTTGTGTTAATCTTTTTGCCGTGCAAATTTCAAAATATCCTGATGGGAATGCTTAATACCAGCAAATTATTACCTGATTTTGCCGTTTCAATTTCTTTCTAAGCCATTTCTTTTATCCTTTCCATCTTTCCAGTTGCTATTGATCTGATTGTTCAGCATATTCGAGAGTTCCTGAATAATCGTACACGTAGCGAACATAGCCCCCAGCTGGCAACGTGTGGCACGAGTGCGCTAAATTTAGCCAGCGGTCGAGGTAAGCCATCATTTAATGATTCGGAAGCGCACTATCGGCCACACTGAGTCACTGTGTGCAGTGGTACCGAGTGTACCCAAGCGCCGTTCATGGTACACGATCGTCCTCCTTCTTTCTAGACAACACAAACCATGAAAACATTCATTTTGTTACGAGCTTTTCTCGATCACAACATGATTCGTTTTTTAACATTAAAAAACCGCAAACAACATTCTCTTTCTCTAGACATTGGCAATTGCTTAGCTAGATTAGGCTTCGGTAAAGAACTGTTCGATTAAAGTGTGTTTAATTGTAGTTAATTTACTAAACGTTCACGCAAAAACAGTTGACACTCTGCACAGATCAAAAAAATTGAGAAAGAGAAAAAACTAACAAGTAAACTTATCACCCTAAGCTCAAAAGTATGACATTAGTTTACATTGGTACACTGAATCGCCTCTATGGCAGGTGTTTTGCAATTTATTCAGCTTCACAAACAAAAGCAGGACGGAACACACAGCCTGATTCTAATCCGTTTGACCGCAACTAACTCCTAGCCAAAAACATATTTAAAGAGAAGGTTAAGTAACGTTTCCAAACAAACCGCGCAACGGATCGAACATAATGGTTTGAAATTTTAGTTTAACACTCTATTGAAAAGTATGCTGATTCAGTAACGTTAATGTCGTTCTATAACTCGTTTCGTACAGCACGACTTTTCTATAGTGCCTCACACAGTTTCATGTTTTGTTACATTAAGTATCTTAAAGGGTTATTCAATTAAGATTTCGTTCATCGGCACACCATAGACTGTTGCAGTTGCACGTACATGAAACGCGAAATCAATTCACCGCACCATTTGAACAAAAAACTGACCAGCAAAGCTTCACCCAAGAAAAAGAAACAAATCACTATAATGGCTTGAGGGGAAAGGTTTTAGCGTAATCATTAAGAAGCCATTAGTATAAAGTTTCCATTGTGCTATAACGTAGTTCGAGTGCTTGATCCAATGAACAACACTGCGCTCAAATGCTTGACGGCCAGGCCGTGTATGGAAAGTTGTTCTTTCGTAAAATATTTACCCTCCGATTCAAATTCGGCTAGGAATTGACCAAGGGTAGGATTTGCAGGCTACTTTTAATTTACCGGTGTTGCCCTTTTATCGGTTTATTGAACTATCTTTTTATGTTTGATCTATTTCTTTAAGTTTCAACATTTATTATCTTAGTTTTTAATTTTGTTATTGTTTTGGTTTTACAATTCTCTTTGTTTGTTTTATGCATCCAATTGTTTACTTTCCTTAACCGCTTCCAATAACGACCTTATTAACTGTGCTTCGTTTTGTTTCTTTGTACCAAATCTGATATTTCTAGTTCGTTACTTCGTGTTCCACTAGAACCCAAGCGTACGTTTGTTAGCAAAATGATCGCAATAGTAAAAGCGAATCATTTGTACGGGTGCCTAAGCATGTAATAACAGGAAGGATAACACATCTGTAACAAGGACAAATTTGAAACTACGAAACAAACGCGTACGGCTGAGCCGTCTTGGGTGATTTTGGTTGAATCAAAATTGCCTGTACTTTGATCAGTACCTCATCCCGTCTATCACCAAGAAGAACCAAAAACATGAAGCCAAAAACTATTATATACTAATTTCATCATCGGAACAACAAACTGGTTCTGGTAGAAATTTTCACGAGTTATGAGTTCATAGGTTTGCTCATTTAAAACTTCGTTTAAAATCATAAGTAGGACAGGAAGTAGATGAGCTACTGCTAGAATCGCTTTCCAAAAGGAAAGTGTCGTTGTGCCATTTGTTTAGTTCACTGTGCTTCGTTACTATTCGTTGTCACTATTGTACTGTCTCACTTCTCGACGCTCGGACAGCCCCACGTATGTTAGCAATTTGGCAGTTGCATTTGTGTGCGTATTGTAGTTCCAACATCAACAAATGACCATCAAAAGCGAACGTTTGACTGCAATGTGTACAATTGACGTACAAGAAAGATCATACAAAAAAGCAACATTTCAAAGCCTTATTGATTCGTCCGTTATTAATTTCATATCGTTCGCAGCCGAAGAAAATTTACAAACAATTTCCACCTCGGTAATCAGTAGACAGCTCTATTCGGTGCTGTACGATTACAGTTGAAACCCAGAGTAGCAACGTGAATGTGATAAGCAAGAGTTTTGTAGCGTCGTCATGCAAAATATAAATTCAACTTACGAACGAGAACGAACGAATTCAAAAGCAGTGTAATGATCACAGTAGAACTGCACTGCAAACCAAAATGCAAATGGCAGTGTCCGTTGGCGGTGTCCCTCGTGGGCCGCGTGATTTAAGCATACAATAACCAGTGAAGAGCAATATATCGTTTACGATTAGGGTATAAAAGATGTGCGTTTTTCTGTTGTGTAAGGTAGTAAGGCAAGCACTGCACGTACCCATTTCGGGTCGGACTACACCAAACGGGGGACTATTGAAGCTTTAGGTGCTTTGGAAAAAACGAATGCCGAAAGCGATATGTCGATGGAACTACAATATAGTACAGTGGCGCACCGGGGAAATACACTTTTCCCAACGTCCCAAATTCAAATCTCATTTAAATCCCCAATCACCCTCTGGGCAGTTTAGTACTGTGAACCAGAGGAAGTACTTTAACAAAACTCCCCAAACACCGTACGTACAAGTTGCCGATGTACAACCAGAAGCTACTATGGTTTATGTTTCTAAACTGTTCGGAAATAAATCGATTTCAAACAATGCGCACTAGAGTGTGATTATCTGTTTCACTTGGCCAATTTTGACGTTGGCGACAATGTGCACTCCGCACGTTTTCAGGTAAAGCAATGCCGTAGAGGTGGTGTCGTACTGTAACGTTGAAGATTCATCATGATGCGCCACACTGGAACAGCACTGTACAGCGCGCTCGAAACCGTAACGAACTGCTCTAGACAAGTCCACCCCGTCGGAGCGCCACAGGTTGTTGAGTTGAGTTTTTCGATGTTGCGTTTAAATATTCGACCAGCAACCATGCGGGCCTTCGATTGAATTAAATAAAATTGTTACTCCCAATTCAATCGGGTTCATTGGGTTGCCCTAAACAGTGTTAATGTTTTAATTTTTGAAGTGAATTCCAACGGTCGGCAGCCAGCCGGATCAGAGCTGCCGGACCTGCACCGTAGCGTACCACCTGTCCACCAACACCAATACCAGCGCGCAAGTGGCCGCCGAGCTACGCATACCTGTCCCGCACTCTCGGCGAGGCTGGTCAGCCAAAAATCCGTGGCCCGCGTTTTGTTTGCCATTCGTGGGTTGTTTTCTTGCTTGGCGTGTCTCCTGAATTCTGCCTTGTCCTTGGTGCCGTCGTCCTGCGGCATCGCATCGTCCTGTGGATAGAACTATGCTACGCACCGGGACACGAACGGAGGATCCAACAGTGACGGCAAACAACAGTGGCCACCTCGCCGCCGTCGTGTTGGTCGCGTTGTCATGGTGTTGGGTTTCGCCGTGGGTTTCGCGCTCCGGCCCTGTGTTTGCGTGCGCCAGTTGAGTTCGAAAGCTGGTCGCGTACGGACCGTGGGACCGCGATCCGCCGTTCGGTTGCTTAGCTTCGCGACCGTCCCGTTGGTCCGCCCTCCACGGATCAGTGTGTATGTGTTATTTTTTCCGGTTTTGTTTTGTGTTCCCATTTATGCCGCGAAAGGGTTGCCGTGTGTTTGTGTGCCTCTTTGTCTTGGCGCTCGGTGGCGATAAACGAAAATGAGATACAAGAAACGTGTCCGGTGTTCTTGGAGTGTTTTGTGCGGTTCCAATCGCGAGTGATAGTGCCTCCGTTCGCGCCCCCATCGACTGTGCGTGCGAAGTGCACCCCGCTGGCGGAGAGTCAACCCTAACGCGTTCTTGTGTATGTGTGCGCTTACGCTTACCTGTGTGATCTTTAGAACGGGTGTCAACGCAGGTGGCCCCCCATGCCGGTGTGCGTATGTGTTGATATTTTCAAATGAGCCGCTAGTTCCTCGCTCGGCAGCATAAGTGTTTTCCCTGCGTAAAGAAAATCCAATGTTTTTCCCGGTCCCATCATCACCCCGGTACGGCTCTGGAAGCCACCCCTCTCAAGTTGCCAGCTTACGACCACCCCCGTCCTCCCGGTCAGCAGAACCGACGTGTTTGGCGCAGTTTTAGCGAGAAATTTTACTTTCACCCGCTCCCAGGCTCGGAAGGAGCGAGAAAGTGGTGTGTGGGCACCGCGGTACGCCACCACGATCATCGGGTTGCGGGCGCCGATAGTGGCAACAGCAGCACCAACAACAGCGACCAGCAACATCAACAACGGTGCAAACTGCACGCGCGTGGTTCGATCGTGTATCGGCGTGAAATCGGTGCGGGGTGCAAAATAGGGAAAAATAGGCGGGCGAAAGAAGAAGAGAATATCGAGTGTGTGGTAAGAAGGGTATCGCGATCGCGATCGCGTGGCGTGAAAGTCTAACAGAAATTAGCAACAGCGGCCTGCGGTGGTTCGAGCAAAATGAGAATCCGCAGTTTGCTGGTCGGCCCGGCCAGTCTCGGGTTGTTTGTCATCGGTAAGTGAAACGAGGGAACGGCAACATATTCGCGGCTTCATATAGAGCATGAGAGCGGGAGAGGGAGACGGAGAGAGATAGAGCATATTCAAAACATACACACTGAACAGAAGGCTTATTTTTTATCGCTTCATTCGACGAGAGCTTTATCAACAAACCGCAATCGTGTGTGCGGAGGCGAGCAAAACAAACAGACCACCGGTGAGATTCGCAAACGGGGATGTGCCGTGGCGGAGGTCACCGTCTAGCCATGGTTTTTATGAGTCATCCGCCGGACTGCTCAAACACGTCCACCCAACACCATCACAGCGATCCTGCAGGCGTAGGGTTTCAGATTCCAAGACAAGGAAACGTCGCGACACGCGATAATGCTGCCTGGCGGAGGGTGCTTTGTTTTGTTTTTTTCCTCTGTCCGGGATTGGCAGAATGGACACTTCTGCTGCGATGCGATGTATGCAAACCTATGCCATGGGAAGTTGGATCGAGCCAGTGCCTGAGGGGTTCGTATCGGCGGCGTATTATGCTGGCAGAAAGTTCCTCGATCGACGCATGTGACGAGAGGCCAGGTGTCGCTGAGGGCACGCACACCCTCGCAAAGCATACCTGTGCCCCGCGGTCCAACACACAAACCGCCGAAGATGAGCGGGTGTGCGCACGATCGCGTTAAACGCACGTTGCTGCAGTTACAACCAAGATGCGATCGTTAAGAAAGTTCTCCTCTTTCAGTGTGGTGGTGACCGTGGCTTGGGTTCTCGCGTACGCGGACTATGATGGTGATGATCGTTGAAGCCACAGGCTGGTCAGCATGTACAAGAGCGAAATAGAAACACCAAAGCTCCACACTAGAAATCATCAGCAACCGCGGGCGGCAGGAAACAGGAGAGGGTGTGCGTGTAAGAAAGGACGCACAACGCGGTGAAGAAAGACAGCCCATGACGGTGGAAGATTCTAAGAACATCAAAACCGGTGCGAAGCGAGGCCAAAGACAATCGTCGAAACGAACGGGGCAGGTTCGTCTTCTGTCGCCGGCCGATTGAAGTCTTTCGTTTGCGCCGCGCTTTGGCCTCTGCGAACTGCGCTGAGCGCTCACAATATTATTAGTCTTTTTCGTTTCTGCTTCCCCCCGGCTTTCGCTCACGAATTCTAGCGTCGTTTTGCAGGGAAATCCATCGCGAGCCGGAGCTAATTGGTTTGTTTATGGCACACGGTGTAAGGGCATTTGGAAGCTTTCCTTCCCAAAAAACCGAATCGCTATTCAAACGCGCCCGTGCAAAAGGTTTTCTTTACCCGCACGAAGTAAAACCGTTGCCCTGTAGTGGGGCACCAAGGGTTACGCTCGAAGCCACTTGGGATAAACGTATTCAGAGCAGTAAAATTTACAATTAAAATAAACTCATTCACGCAGGTATCGTCCGAATACCAGAAAACTCTGTGGAACATATAAGCACGCAAGTGGCTGTGGGAAAGAACTTCTTTTCACATCGGTTAACTTCTGCTAGCAATGGCTTTTTTTATTGTCAGTAACTAACACTATTTTATTGCATGAGAAAATGGCGGCTCACACTAGAAATGAAGTAATTTACAAATCGTATGCTTCGGAAGGCTAATCATAGTCGAACCATCCGTCCATGCCCTTGTTTTAGGAGCGTTTCTTTGCTCTAATCTTTCGATTAAAAGCCGCTCGTTTGGCAAAAGGCAATATCGTTTCTATGGCTGTATAAGCCGGTGCTACAATAAGAAATTAGTTCTGGAATTCACCTTCCTTTGCTGGGCAATTGGCTATCCCCGTATCCATTACAGGCACGGAAAACGATGCGTGCTTTTGTACTGAACATGTTCCAAACGCACTGCTCATGTGTCTCGCACCGACGTCCACCGTCCAACGTAATACAATTAGTCCGCTCAAAGGAAACTGGCCAAATAAAAAGGCAGACGTTCCTCTTCGAGAATACTTTGTGAGGAATTAGATAGGCACCCGCTTGGTGCAGATGTGCCAAACAATAAACGTTACTTACAATGGAATGTTTTCTTTGCGACCCGGCCGAACCGATTTATTGTAGTTCCCCGTGCAACACGAAGAACACCTGAAGACGCACACGGATTATGTTGTGGATTGTTGCGTATTGTACTGTGCATCCGGTACCGCATAACTTTGCACCCCGATGAGGTTATGTTCGGCAAAGCACGGGAAAGCAAGGTGACACAAGGCTTTTCGTAGCGTGGCATAATCCGGCGTATGTTTGGCTTTCTTTTTCATGTTGGTCGCTGCCTCGCCAGTTCTTGTCCTCGTTTTCCAGTTTCGGCTCCGCTCTGCGAAATTCTTTTGCAGAACGCCAATCGGGATCCGCGCGACCAACAACCTTTCTCTCGCTTCCTCTAGAAATGAGGCCACCACAAGTGGCCCGAAATCGATGACGAAGGAACTCTCTCTCTCGAGGGAAGAGTGTCAACTTGTGGTGGACCTTCGCGCTGCGTGTTCTGTCTTCGGTCCACGTTGAACACGCAAATGACGTCGCGGGGCGTCAGCTTCTTTTATCTGGGGCATGCTTCTCTTTTCTTTTCTGAACCCTCAGGTGCGCCTTCGAGCCTGTTCGGTCAACGGCCAGTAAAGATACGATGCCAAGCCCCCCGATGCCCGATAACTCGTTTTCTCGTTCCATATTTTTTGGGGTTAAAGGCGCACGGAAAAGAAACACGATCCCCGGTCGTAGAGACAAGCGCGCGGCTGCCGATGCGATGGAAGCGAATTTTTGCTGCTGCACTTTTCTGGTGGTACTTTTTACGTTGCATTGTATGTACTGTATTTTAACGGATATTGTATAGCAAAAAATTACGGATATTCGAGTTACTTTAACTAAAACATCAACAATTCAGCCCCGCTGGTTGTGGAGTTCATAATGCTAATTATGACGCCCGTATCAAATTACGAAATGGATGTGGACCGTGGCTTTTAAGGTAGTGGTTCCAGACCTTGGCTAATTAAGCTGCTAAAAGCATTCTTTTCCAGCCATACGGCTACCGTACCGGAACCGGCTTCAGGTGACTAATTCCTACAGAGAATCGTCACCATCCAGTGACGCGCTTGTTAATCTAAGCATTTGCTGCTGACAGTTCCAGTGTGCCTCGCCGGCGTTACCATGGTAGGCGATGCGTCATGTCTGGACCATGTTTGAAATTTATTATTTATACTACGGCTCGACAGGTCTCCACGGTCTCCAGCGGAGTATTAGCAACCGCGCCGGTAAACAAAGGGCAATTGCATGCCTGCCACTGGGAGGGCAGATGGCATTTCCGGTGGCAACAAATATGGGCAAACCTATCAGTAGGAAAAATCCGTGGGGTGAAAGACTACTAACATTCAAACTATGTGTTATTTGTCATCCCGTTACCATGGATACGTCTCATGCGTTACCTGGAGGTAAAAATTTCCGTTTTATTTCAAATCTTAAACATTTCAGATAATTTTAACTGTATGGAAAGATCTGTTAGGCAAACTTTAAAACTCACTCTCGCGTCGTTCGTGGAAACGACAGCGGTGTAAGTGCTCACGAAAAACCTGCTGTCAACCTGTTTCAACGATATTCTGTTACCATTCGAACAGGTCCGTATGCGAACCGCCACACCCGGGGTTATGGTTGAAAAGATTCTAAAGTTTCCCTGGGATCCGGTTCACTGGGTCGTCCTCATTGCCCGGTGTCGATGTGGGGGTGCCACACCACATATCGTTGCAACATGCAACGGGGGAAATGCAAACTGATACGCACCACTGGCACTGGTTGTGGCTCATGGCGCTTGGTCAAAGCTTTGATTTAGCTCTGTCACACGCTGGACCGACCCACAACGGGACTTGCGCTAGACGCGTAAACCATGAACCAACTTTAAGTGGATAATGTTCAGCATCAGGCAGGCACCTATCGGGCACCGACTCCCACAGTGTCGGGCCCCGTGAAGTGCTGTCGTTGAAGTATTGATTTTATCGAAGGTTGCTACCCAACATATGCTACCGTTGGCAGGATGCCAACTCGGGCACTCGTGCCTGAGCTGACCCTCCGGCCCTATGTCTGGAGCTGCTCATAAGGAATGTACCAAACGAAGGCCGAAATCCGTCCCGTCACGTGACCATTCGCGGCCGTTCTCTGAGGTACACGTTTTCGTGGGCGAGCGATTACAAATTGACCCCCTGACGAGTTCCCATCCTACGGCATATTCCGAAAAAACATATTCCGAGCGAGGCGGCCGTGTTGCCGTTTCTACGCCAATCGTTGCTGTAATGTCGACGGCTAAGGCACCGCATGCCGGGGAACACTTAAAGTGTAATTTATGCTGCGGTAGAGTCCAAAATTGGCCACCCTGTAATGACCCCTTCTTGTCGAGGTAATGACATTCTTGTGAGGTGTGAAAGCTAATCGGTGGTAATGCGGCCACGTGCTGGCTGCTAATGATTACGAGTTTTGGAAATATATCTGCATTTGTGCGTCAATTTGTACAGAGTGCGGTCGGTTGAACAGAATGTTGGCTTCGTATCGGAGTATTTTCTTTTACAAAGGTTTCTAGGGTCACAATTCATGTTGCTTATGAGAATCGGTGTGGGATTTTCCAATTCAATTCAATCAGTCACGGCGTCTGGAATAATAGTTTCGACTAAAGTTGCGTAATGGGTAGTCATACGTTTTACGTCTCCGGTGACAAATGAATTACGCCGCAATTGCGTTATTGAAAGAGTAAAACACTTGCACCGACGAATCTCTTTCTGAAGCACTCGTTGAAAACTCAACATCAACGTCAATCATTCATTCAGCATGTCCCCGTGTGACGCTAAACTTTTGAGGTCTTACGTAAGACTGCAGCTGTCAGTACACGGGGCTCCATACCGTAGCAAATAGATTCAATCCATAAATAGATCGCTAATCCGATTGACCAACTGGTCGGTCAATGGGGCAATCTTGTTCTCTCGTATAGGAATCGCACTACCACATGGCCAGACATTGTGGACCACTTCTATGGTGCAATAAGATTATAATGTTTAGCTCATAACTGAGGAGTAAATAAAACTTGTGAGAATTGAGTTTTTCATGAATAATGAATCCAGAGAAGAGGCCAAAATTAAAATAAATTACTGCTTCATAAAAGCGACCAGGATCTTAGTCGCCTTTATTAGCAACACACGATAATATTAGAAAATTCGGTGAATTTTCTACCATGTGTCAATATGTTTGCGATATCCATTAATTCATTAGCTTAAAACAAATTAAGGACGAATGTCAACCGTCAGATATAAACCATCACTTTCTTCTGTCGATGTTGATCAAGCAGCTCGTTTTTTACGTGTTGAATTGAATCGTTAAACGACATGCATGGTGCTCTACCGCGTCGACCGACCGTAAAATGTAATTAGACAACAAATCTCCCACAAACGGCGTTCAGCAGACACCGAATCGCAAGAAAGGAAGGGCATCATTTGTTTACACACCCAGACCAACCACTTCCGTTGGCTTTCCTCCCTGAGCGGGCTTTCGGAATCGCCCACGAAACATGTTTTCGTGCCAGATTTTCGTTTGCCTCGGAGGTTGTCTGGGCAGCGCCGCCATCATTAGCAGTGCTTTGCAGTGGCGCATTCCATTAACAGCTCGTCTAATGGCTTCCTCATCTACCCGGTGGAACGTGACCCCTGGCGAGGCTGTGCCATGCTGCTGAAGCAAACATTAAAACGATGACATGAGCATCAACACGAAGGTGTATCGCCACAATGTAGCCAAGGGCCGTGGGGCTTGGTAAAGCCTATTAATACTCAGAATTTAGAGAGCAGTCTCGGACTGTTAGTTGCAAATTGTCTGCTATTTTATTCCCAGTTCTTGCAAGGCCATGTTCCAATTCAACCGGGATTCAGCACTCGAGTCGGCTCGATAAATGATCTCTCATCACGAGGCTAAGGAAGGAAGCTTTGGGATGTTACGATCGTACTATCTTCTCGGAAGCACCAAGAATGGAGGCTGGGGTCTTAACGTCGCAACTTCTGTGAGCATAAAACTGATGTTGATGACTACAGCCACCATTACCCAGGCTGTGGATTGGATTCGACTTTCAAAGTTCATTCCCAGAAATCGTTGCGTTCTCCAGAAACCAGACATTCTTAATCTCAAAAGACGCGGCACCTTCTTTTGTTGAACCTCGGTTCCTTTGGGATGACGAGCCATCACACCCGCAGAGCTTGGCGGTTGGTCGAATTCGTCACATTGTGTCACGGGCACTCCGTCATTCCGTTTGCTGCCGGGTGTTGAGGTTGGTGCCGGGCCAGGTTACGCTTCGCGAGATTTTCTTCACCCGCGTCACGCAACGTCGTAGTCGCCGTCGGCGCACGGATGCACCACGACATTTGTTTTGCTTCGCCGAGCACGTAATTATGTTGCCTCTGCCTCCTCTCGGGTCTGCGCCCAGGCTCGATGTTTGTTATGTCTTGTTTCTCTGCGGGCGCACCCTGGGCACCCCGGTTCGATCCGATGATTAATACGCAGCCACAAACAGCCACTGTGGAGCTTTTAATTTTTTCAAACAGTTTCGCGGCTTGTTTTTTTCGTTTGCCTTTTTTCTAAACAATTTCTTGCGCTTCCGGTGAATGTGACGAATCTGGGCACGCGAACGTGTGGGCTTCTCCTTCGATCGCCTTCGACATTGGCACAGCCTTTTCCGGTGGTACACTAATTGGATACAAGTCCACTGCCTGAGCGCGTTCGTTGCCGCTTTTTGCTCAAATGTTTTTACGATCCGATGCGCGCCGCGGTGTCTGCGTTGCGATTAGATTTTCGACTACAAATAGGTGCTGCAACGTGTGGGTCTCAGCAGTTCTGCCGCTTTACTGTCAATCAGATAAAAACTGTTAACTGCAAACGCCCTTTTCGCGGTTAATGATAAGGATTATCATCTTATCATGAACTCGCCATTCAAACTGAAATCAGGCACTTTATCGATACGATAAGCTCCAAACGCGGCTCATTTATGGCACGTCCGGCACTGGCACCGAGTACATATTGCCTTCTTTTATAAGGTGGCATAAATTTTTACGCTGACTATTAAATCTGGAATGTTATCGGTGTTCCGTGGACTGAGTGACAAACCCTTTAAAAAAAGACAGACAAATTCCTGACCATGCCAAAGTTGATATCAACGGCAGGCCGGGTGCTGTACTCATCGGCCCACAGTGCTGTCCAACTAGCAGGAGCACGTTATCTTATCTGAAGCCAAAAAAGTGTGTCACAACTGCTTTATGTTTCTACTTTTCATTCACTTTGCTTTCAAAGGGGTGATCCAGCAGCAACTGTATTTTGAAGCTTCATGTTACGAACAACTTTAGGGCCCCAACTTGTGCTGTTGTAAGTTCTGTTAATAAAGGCCTCACCCGAAACCCTGTCCGTAAATAATCCTTCGAAGGCACGGCGCGCGTTATATCACTTCATTCCGCAGCCACGCAATGTGGGGCGCAAATTAAACTATTTTTACGAAACGATTTTTCCCTTTTGCTGTGCCGGTCGCAAGCCGCAAGGTCAGTGCTTTCTCCCCACAGAAGCACATTTCGCTTCGCACGTCGTAACTGGATGAGGTTTACTTTTTGCTCGCGTCTCCAGTTTTCTGCACTCAGTTCTGTGGCGAAGTGCCACGGATTCGTCGTGCGGGCGCAAGGTTTGCGCCGACTTCCGAGGCGTCTTCGAGAAGAAACACGTAAAGGTGTTTCTCCAATAATCTTATTACGGCGCGCGCGCGCGGGTTCACAGCTCCGTAGGCTTTGTTGGAGTGGAACGCGGCGTTTTGTGGGATTAATCTTGTTTTTCCCTTCGCCCGATCACAAACTCACTTCCTAGTCGCGAGACGCGCCCAAAAAAAGGTAAGTGAGAAAAGCGAAAATTAAGCCAAAGCCGCCACCCGATGGTGGAGCGAAAAGAAACATTGGATTTGCTTTGCCTTTAGTTTCGGTTTTTCTCCTCTTGCACGGTGGTAACAGCAAGGCTCTCGCCAATCCAATCCATTCCGGCACAGCGGACCACCGAGCAAGGTTAGAAAAAGTGAAAAGCGATCTTATTATGCAATTATCGCCCGACGCCGACCGACGCTGCCCGAATGAAACCCGAGAATTGTGCAGTTTGCTTCATGTTTCATCGGCTGCGCGGCGGTCGTAGCATAACAGAGAGCTCCTCTCGCGAACGCCCAAGCGAACGGTGGAATTAATTTGCCTTCACCTCGAACCATTTGACCTTCCGTATCACATTTCACTAGTGGCATTGGAATCGGAAGCAAATCGGTAAAGTAAGTGCCCGCCGCAAAGCACGACGTGATGCACTTTCCATCAATTTTACTGCATCCACGATGCTGAAGGTTCCCTTGAAACGTTCTTCTCTACTCGGGCACATGCTTTATGCTCAGGAACGTGTTTGTGAGCAGCGGGACGACACGGTCAATGTCGCTCGATCACCGTCGCGATATTGCTCCTCATGTGTGCAAATACGCATTGACACAAAGCTAACAGTTTTTCTCCGACGGTAGCGATTGCGCGATCGTGTTGATTAACGATCCGCCATTTAGAATGTAGGCCAAGCGAACGCCGCTTGCAGTCGGTGGCCAGTCCGAACGGTGGCCAATGCGTCTTCTCACCAGATATTCTAAATTTGCTTGATACATTCTGACTGTATTTTGTACACGGTGCAACTTCCATCGTTAAACTCACAGTTAATGAGCTTATCTGCATTTCGCAACCTTTGAGTGCAGTTCAATCAAATCAATATGCAAATATACAAAGCAAGATCACAGCTCGTTATTCACAAATGCGTTTTTCCCTGGCCTAAACGTCACCCTTCATAATGAGTTCCACCTTCCGTCTTATTGATAGCTCGTTGAATGGATCCTTCATGCACTAATTGATGTTCGCTGCAAGGTAATCATCCCGAGAATGGTTCGTTTTATTATGCGTAGCGTTAGCCGTACGAATCTCTTCCTAAGAAGTCCTCTCTATCGTGCGCTGCTACGTGCGAAAAGTTATCTTACATTTTGCAAACAATGCTTGCGAGTACCACCGGAATCCAAACTTGGCAGCAGATAACCAAACTCGAAACGAAGACCTTTACCGAGTGTTTACATAAAAGTCTTAGCTACACCGTTAGGGTAGAGGCGAAGCTGTAAGACTCTTTACTATTCAGGGGGTAATTTACAATGCAAGTCCACCAGAGGATCGCGCGATTCTGGTCAGATTGCTTACCATTCTGCTTCACGGTAGAAAATCACGGGTCGCATTTTTTTCCTGGGTTTTCGCGCACCTTTTTGTACAACGCTTCAACCCAATGTGCGTATCGGTGTGGTACGCAAGAGCCACAAAACCGTGACCACAACGGTAATGACCCCAAACCTTCTGGAGGCCTTTTGCGGGCGGGCACTAAGACGCCCGCAAAGAACGTTTTCTCGGCGCCTGGCTCAAGCCAACTCGGCGTTTCTTCATCAACAGCCCCGTGTGGCGCACGTGATTGAACTCCCAGCCAGCAAAGACTCCCTGTGTCCGTGAGTCGAAGCACCCACGCTTTGGGGTCATTTGGACCTCTGTTCGAATCCGTGCCATGAGTCAGCTTGGAAAATATGTTTGATGGAATGCTGCGTGAGAGTCAGGCGCTCGGTACCGGGGCCAGTAGTGAAGCATATTCCATTCGTAAACCGAACTTTTCTGATCGGTTTTGTACGTTTCGGGATTTATGACAGTCACGAACTGGTACGAACCAAAAGGTGAGCAGATCGGATTAAAGCAGCACCCCAGATTGACCGGTGAAGCGTTGATGTTTGCATCGCCTTACACTGGTTGTTGAACGGTTTCGATTAATTCAATACTTCAACCTATTATTATGCGCCCCACTTATTGTTTTGGTGTGACCGAAAGGCAATTCGATTGAACCTTGAACCCACTGCCGCTTTCTTTAAATTAATTCAATAAACCAATCCACGAGTGATTGAATCAAAAGACTTCAACGTCTTTTCAACCCAAAATCAACAAGCGACGAACGTCGGCAGCCCAATGACCACCCGTTGCTGTGCCACCAGCGCCGCCGGCATCCGCCGGAGCGAAAAAACAACACCATCAATCGCTAATTTTTCCGGCCCCGCCACCACGCTTCCCACGGCCGTTCGTTTGTTTTGTGGCCTTCATTCTGCGTGCCGGAAAATGTCTTCAACTGTCAAACGTGGCCGCCGGTGACGGCGATGGTGTTTTCACTTTCCCTTACCACCACCGGACAGGCCACCTTCCCGTTGGCCTTCCAACGGAAGGTAGAAATTTCCCTCTATAATGTTCACTCCGCTGAACGGCTGCGAATTTGTGGTGCGAAACAACTACATTCGAAGCAAATTACCGCCTGGCGGACACTTTCGCGGCCGCCGCCGGCTACACAACAAACTATAAACATTCATCCGAGCCGATCATGTTAATGAAAATGCTCTGCAGCTGCCGCCGGTGGGGCGAGGCTTACCTGGAGTCCGTTGCTGATTCGCGCCGTTCTGCTCCAGCATCACCTGTGGGAATGGAAAGAAAAACGTTCATCAACGTTGATAACTATAGGGCTACGCCTGCTGCGGTGGAACCACTGTGGAAAGTGGAAACAATGAGTTTGCATAAGACAGGGGGGGTTTGAATGTTGCGAAATTGTTGAAACCCTGTACTGCGTGCAGATTGCAACCTCGAAACCAATCTCAAGACACTCAAGCAAGCAAAAAAGCTGTCTAACGGTCGGAAAGGCGCTAACTTCTTGTTGGCCACTCGCAAAAGGGTCGATTGCGGGCTACACATTGTGTAGCGTGTGGTGCGTGGTGGTTCAGACTCAGCTACTCCGCAGCAGCCACCGTCCATGCAAATTCTAGCGCTAGCCTCTTTCTTTCTCCCCGTAGTCTTCGTTGATTGATGGACACCGCGGTTGTGATATGTTGCTGTCCCTTAGGATCTTCTGAGCAGCGGTCCAAAGGCAGCGCAGGATGATGATTCATGGGACTGGGTGAATGTGAAAGAACGGCAACGGTACTTTGACACATTTCAGAACATCACCATCAGCGTCGTCGTCGCCGCCTTTGTCTGACTGACTAGCGCTGTTGGGTTTAAACATTTTGTTATTGCAAACTCATGTTTCTTCAATTTCCTTGCTTGTCCCTCGAGCGTGTAAAAGAGGGAAAATGGTTAAAAATTAGAAAATGTAACCAATTGTGTTGTGGCGCTTGGTTCAATTATATTAACCGCTTTAATGGTGAAGCACGTGACAAAAGCATCGAAAATAATGTTAAACTGTCCGGGTCTGTGTAAACATTGCGAAAGATTTCGGGACATGTGAACGGCCACGGGGACATGTCACATTGAATCACTTCACAGGCAACCTACTCCGGGCTACCGTAACGAACGAAGCCATAATAATCGTTGTTTTTTTTTTGGTGCGAAAAATGTGTGTTACAAGCGATGTATTTTTTTCACTTTTACATCACGTTACGCCATCGCCGGTTTACGATCACCAATAACCCGACGATCGACCACGAGAGTTACTGAAGCACCGCACTCTGTCAAGCGTGACAGATAAATTGGATGTTTAACGTTGCCTAGTTCCAAGACAACACACTCCATATGGAGTACGAAGGTCCTTGGGCGGCTTCGCTTATGTCCTTCACTCTTATTACATTATTATGAGGAGTGCAATAAAATACGTCATTAGCCATCCTCTTTTGTCATTCTCATTAAGTTAACGTAAAATGGATACACTACATTCCTGAGATGTGTTTTCGTGTTTTGATACACTTTTTGGGTTGATTTCCTTTCCACTCCAAAAACTCGAACTCGACTCTCGCACCATCTAGTTCTCCTTTGTGGGTTGTCTGGGACACACACCACTTGCTCTCTCCATGTTGCTTCCATAAATTTGAGCCTTTTTCGAGTGCCGTTGGGCCGCTGGCGAGAATGTGCAGATTCTGCAAAGAGTTCAGCGGCAAAGCAGGCCGCGGATAGCAGTTGCCGAGGTTTATTGCCGCACAAAATTAATGAGCAATCGCACCGACCGACCCAAAACGTTCTCCTCGCCGCAAGCTAACATTATCTGTTTTTCCTTCTTTCAGCGATCCTTCAGTGCACGGCGCCAACCGTGACGGCCGTGCAGACGGAAAAGGAAGCCTACTTCAATGGATCCGCGTACCTTCGGTTAAAAACGCCAATGACCCTATGGAGCTATTCGGCGATTAGCTTTAAGACGTGTCGAGGTAAGTTGGGCCAGGGCCGAACAAGGTATGAAGAAGCTGCTACTACCCCGTCATGACCCCCCGAGCGATGGCTGACGTTCCGCCGGCCCCTGGGTCAGAAACTCCCAACCGCTCCTTTAGCCTTGGTGCCGAGTTTGCGGCTCGGAATGTGTTTGTGTAATTGTCGACCACATGGGAAGTGGGCTGTGGGCTTCGGGTGCCTGCATTTTCCACCCATCCGACTATTCGTCAGCGTGGTCAGTGCGGTAGTTCCACATGAACGCCCCACGGAAAACCGTTTGCCCGAAGTCCCGGCAGTGGGCGGCGAGTTGAATAATGGAAAAGCCATCATAAAATTGATCCACCAGCCCACCGAAAACAAGAAGACGAGCCGCGCGCACCTCGACAATGGTCGGCGATTAAGATGGCGGCCCAGAATGATGCAATGGCGGCCAAGTGGTAACCACCGCACCGGTTAATGGTTAATAACGGTAGTGCGGTGTAATCGCAGAACTTCACTTCAATTAAAAGGCTCGTTTTGCGATTGAATGTTTATTATCGAAACCACCCTCAACCTGATTGCGGTTCCTCGTGCGGGCTCCCAGCGGAAGTGGGTGAGGATGCTTGTGCCCCGTATTCAGCACGGGTTCAGTGCTTTGGCAATCAACATGACTATCTCTGTCCGGATGGGTGTCAAGCTATCACTTATGCTGCGAGAGCCACCACTGTGTTGGGCGAAATCGTGCTAAGGACCGGTTATAATTAAAAGCCCTGCGGCAGTGTCTAATCGCAAGCGGTTCCCACGGAACAGCCATAGCCGTAGACGCTCGAAACAATGCGCCAAGATTGGGGCACGAAAATGACGCGCGTCAAACAGATTGTTAGCATAGATTCCCAAAATTCCCAACGACACACCCAGCAGCACACGCTGGCCCATCGACAGAAGTGTGACTGAATGACGTGCGATACTAAGACACCGCTATTTTAGGCTCATGGCTAAGGCTGAGAAAAAAGTGATCCGATCCGAACAATGCGCCGGACATTTGGTGTGGAAATAATTGAATTTCCCTCCTAGGCCAATGGCGCGCACTTTCACTGTGTCAGACCGTCAACACCGTGTTGGGCGTTGGGCTCCGTCGATAACATTCCTCTCCCACAGATCGTGCCGCCCCACCGGAAAGTGTTCCATTTCGCCGCCGCACAAACGCCTCTCACTTTCGGGCAAGTTTCTATTTTCGGGAAAATGTATCGTTTTTGGGCGATGCAGTGGCGGTGTCGCTATCATAAAAAAAAACAATTACACGCAGTTCCCGGCCACTTGTCGATGAATGATGATGGGTGGGTATCAGAGGCGCGGTTAATAGAGCGGAAAAATGTCATGCCCCGCACGTTGCCAGTCATTTCCGGTGACTTACGGGCCGCGGCACCGTACGGTAAACGGTGTACGGGAACAGAAGCTTTCTCATTTGCGCCGGAGACCGCGAATTGACGGGCGAAGATGTTTTTAAGATTCCAACTTGAGATACCAAGACAATAGTGGGCCACCAGAGTGGCAGCAGCAGAAGGAACGCACAACGCGCCAATGAGCACCTCGAAGGCGTCATTATTAGAGTCGATGATGATGGAGACGTCGACGTCGTTGCAGATAACAAAAAGCGAACCCATAATTGATACCACGCCACGGTCCTTGGGCATAGCTGAATGCGCAGGGGAATGCACTGCCACCGGTTCCCTATGCGGCCTGGCGTGTACTACTTTGCGTGCTGCGCGGCAGCTGCAACATTCGCGCAGCACTTATGCTGACTCATACATCGCTCGCTGGAATGCAGCTTGAAGTTTCGGTTTTTATGCTGCCGACTGGCCGGCCATCTGGTTAGTGTCTGAGTGGGGTCTTATGCTCGCGAACATTCAGAACCGCGAGTTACTATTTATTTCGTTGAATATATTCGTGTAAATGGGTACAAGCACTAAACATGCTTTTCGTTGTTACCATTTGCTTTTGGGAATCTTGTAACATAAAAGTTTTGTCAGATTCCGGTTCAATCGTTTGATCGCATGTCTGTCTAATCACTTTTTAGTTTACCGAATCGTGGTAGTCTTATCCGTTCAATTTTTAACATAAACAAGACCGGGCCACAATTTAGTACAGGGAAGTAGGGAAATAACTTTAAAAAGAGGACTTTACTCCTGATATGCGTCTCTTCTAGTTGTGAAGTATTCTTACGACAAAATTTGAGGACCATTGTTTTTCGAACGAGAACACCGACCAGATCTTACTTTTGCTGGAGAAATAATTTGTTTAGGTAGGTAAATTAGGAGAAATAGGTAGAATAAATGTACAATTAGCCATTTTTTTCGCCAGCCCGCAATATATTTCGAATTTATTTGCTCGGTTGCTATACTTTATTTAAATGGATGGTTTTGTAGTTCACTGTTGCGTTGTATTATGTTCGGGATTAGCTATCCTAATTATAGGCAAATTTTACCACAACACTTGCGATGACTAACTTTTATACAAATGCATGTGTTTTCTAAATTTAGCTTATTTTCTAATTGTTTATTCTATTTTAATAAACCGTTATGGGACCAACTAGTGATCAGATTGAGCGGGAAGCAAAGACTATCGTTGAATGTATAATATTTCGCTGTAATCTCTCATTCAGTTGCAGTGCTGCATAAACTACTGCACTGTACTGTATGCAGTGTAATTCCCCTGCCGTCGCTCGGCTGAATAGAATGGCACAATCGGAATGTCACTTAGGACCAGCCAGTCTGTGAGGCAGCCGCGTGCAGCCATTGCATCGGCCATTAATTCCACGTGAACAACGCAAGGGCTCTCAAGCTCAAGCAGCCGGTAACGGCAATCGGCCATCAATTTCGCTCCCGCGGTGAGAGATGCTTGTCATAATCCCCGCGGGCTACACACATCATTGAGTCATGCACCGTTTTGGCATCGGATGCGCGCGAGTTGCGATCGTTTGCACCGAGGGGTTGGTACTTATGTTGCGCCACACCAGCGGCGCCCAAGTGTGAGACACTCGCTACTCGCCTGGTGCACAAATTAGCGCATCGTGGCCCTGCAATTCAGCTCATATGCGTGGGGCGGGTGGGCCAGAGAAAGGTCGCGAGTGCTGCCGTATAAGAGGGGACGGCCACGAGAACTCCTTTACCGGCGCAGAGTGGTGTGGGCAGAGTGCGAAACTTGCCACTCGGGCCGCTGACTCACTGCGCAATCCTACGGCCCTCCTTTCGCAACGAGGCGTCTCAACCGAGGCAAGAAACCGGATTTCTAGACGCCCCGTGGCCGAGTCTCCGAGACCGAGCACCCAAAATCAAGCCACGCCACGGGAAGAAGCAAAAACCCGGGAGTTCCAGGTCCAAGATACCGACACCGTGTCGGGAAGGGCCACGCCACACACCACGTCTCATTACCGCGATCGTTCGCACCCTCAAATCACACACCAAACACTAGTTTCCCGTTCCGGTGTGCCATCGCCACTGACCCTGATCGTCGTGATTCAGGGCGACCCGGGGCCCCAATGGCTTCCTCCGGCGATCCTGCCCTACAAACTCCGATTGTAGGCGCCGATCGCTGGATCGACTTTCCCTGCCACACCCTGGAGTTCTTGGACGATTTGTCGCGGCTCAAAAGTAAACCATTTTTGGACGCGACACTTTAGTGGGCTTGAAGGGCCGCTCCCCGGATTTCACGACCCGTTTGAGGTTATGTGTACAGAGCGCTGCGTTCGGTGTAACGGTTTCTGGACATCGCCGACAAATAGTCCGCAAGTGCACGATAAGTGCATGAGCCCTACGGAAAGCAACATGGTTGACCACCAGGGCAACATGGCCCCGACCCCTGCGTGGCAACATGTTTTTGTTTGTGCTGTGCCAATTATCGCGCTGTCACTCCGCGAGTTCCTCTTCCGGATCACCGCGCGCCGCGTGGATGTCCGTCTCCGAGGTATGACAAATTGGGCTTCCGCTAGGAAACGGTGTCACGGCACTAGGTACTACCGCTTAACGGGGGGTTTCTCGCGTGAGACACATATGGGGAGATTTTATGGGCCAAAACGGACAGTTCCATGCATGTTTTGCATGGAGCTCAGCAGATGTGGTGTTATGGTCCGGAGCAACGCCTCGAAGATAAAGACCTGTCCGAGCCAAACGAGGCGATTCGCTAATCCGCTTGGCCAACAGGGCCATCTTGGTCGGGCTGTAAATCAATAAATTGGAAAAATCCCTTCCCGGGCCGTATAACGTTCCCATTGTGCCTGAGAGGAGTATATGTTCTCCTATTATTGCCCCGTTCCTCCTCAGAGAGTAGAGGGTCATAAATCGTCGTACTAAACCGCTGACCGCTGTCCCGACACGCTTGCCGACGTCCGAATATTCAAATCCGGACCCTGGGCCAATTGTTTCCCGAACTCTATCCCGACTTGACAGGTGCGGTGTCTTAGTGGGTCAACTGATCGCTGCTTTCGCCCGTATTACCATACAATGCCGCACGAGCTCTGCTCTGATTCCTTGGCCCGACCCTCTCGGCTAATCCCGTTCCGATCGCTTCGCAGGTGGAGAGATTCTCTCGCAACGCTACTCCGGCCACGCACTGCTGGTGTCCGTCCTGCCGGACTGGGTGTCGATCGTGCTGTCGACGCCGGCGCAGGCTCCACTGGAGGCCCGGGTGGCCGGCCGACTACTGGACAACCGGTGGCACACACTCGAGCTGGTGTTCCAGCTCGGCTCGCTGTACTGCGTCATCGACAAGCAGCCGACCCTGCTGGCCAACCAGACGTACAACGCGCCGCTGATCGCCGACCAGGAGATCAAGAACGAGGCGGCCGTCCTGATCCTGGGTAAGCAGTACTCCGGCTGCCTGCTGCACGGACCCGGCCTGGTGTTCAATGCGAGCGCCATGAACGCGGAGGCGGTCGTTTTCGGGCCGTGCCCGCTGGCCAACGGACCGTGCAGCCCCGACCACGACGTGCTGGTCGGTGTCCCCGTCGACTACTGTTCGCACGATCCGTGCATGCAGCACGGGACCTGCGTCTCCCGCACCGACTCCTACGAGTGCCAGTGTACGGCCCGGTTCAAGGGCAAAAACTGCGAGATCGACATGGGCCCCCCCTGCCAGTCGTTCCCGTGCCAGCACGGTGGGTCCTGCGCCGAGGACGCCAAGGGTGACTTCCGGTGTACGTGTGCCCCCGGCTACACTGGCGCCCTCTGCGAGACGGAACTGAGCGTGCATCCGCTGTGCGAGAAGAACCCGTGCGCCAACAACGGAACCTGCCGGGTTGCGCCCGGCACGCCGGGTGTCGAGTGCGAATGCCTTAGCGGCTTCAGCGGGGCCAGGTGCGAGATCAACTGGGACGACTGCAAGTCGAACGTGTGCCTGAACGGAGGCCGTTGCATCGACGGGGTCGATGCGTTCACGTGCGACTGCAAGGGCACCGGTTACGCCGGGACGCTCTGCCAGAACAACATCGACGAGTGCCTCGCGAACCCGTGCCTGAACGGGGGCACGTGCTTCGACACCTACGGCGCTTACCTCTGCGACTGCCCGACCGGCTTCACCGGCTCCAACTGTCAGCTGAGCGTCAACGAGTGCATCTCGCAGCCGTGCCAAAATGGGGGAACGTGCGTGGACACGCGCGAAGGCTACGACTGCCGGTGCGTGCCAGGATACGGAGGGCAGCACTGCGAACTCGAGCCCGGCTGCGGTCAGTGCCCGTCCGACTCGGAGTGCATCGCGGGGCGGTGCGTCTGCAAACCCGGAACCACAGGTACGTCCACCCATGTCCCTGACCTCCCACGCCCCCACCACCCACCCCTCAAAATTCGAAATTACACCCACCCACCCAATTCTTCTTTCCACCCCCCATAATTCCCACGTTTCTGCCAACGGCTTCTTTCCGGCTCGTTGTAGGGCTGGTAGGGCTTTGCGTAGAGCAAATAACTGCCGCCGCCACCGCCGCTGCCACCACCACCACCACCACCACCGCTACTGCCACCTCCGCCACTACAACCACCACCAACACCGCCATTACCGCCGGCACAAGTGCACAGAAATCCAAGGCCCAAACCAATGCATGCTCTAGCTATTGCCACAATGGCGCCAGCTGCGCCCCGCCGACTGTAGGCGCCGGTTTCGAACAAAATTTTACCTGCATTTGTGCTAGCGGATACACAGGTTGGCTACAACATACACTTGTTAACCGATTAACCGTTGCTTAAGGTTCTCTTAGGTCCCCCGCCGTTGGGTCGCATCCGCCCAGCAATGCTGTTACTGAGCCGAGTTGAGCCCGGGGATGGACACACGGTAGCGAAGCGTCATGGAACTGTTCTCTTCGGTCGATCAATTTCTCGAGTATATAGATTTATTCCTTTTCGAAAGTGCTCCCAATCACTCAGTCGCTTGCACGTCAATTAATTCAGTCGCGTAAATAATTTTAATGCGTTTTAGGGACCATTGATAGGGACATCGAAAATTGTATTCAAAACAACCCAAATTTCCTCCGAAGCGAAACTGGATTACTTTTTGTCAATGTCAATTTGGTTTTATCAATGTCCACATGTTGTCAATGGTTGATGCTTTTAAGGTCCTTTTGGTAGATAGTCTAAAACCTTACCAGCAACAATCATTTTTGTTTCACTGTTATGCGGTAAAATCTTAATCTACAAGAGGATTTGTTTAACGAATTGTTTCTTTTATGTAATTTTCGGTAACTTTTCGACTCAACATGTCCAGGAAAGGTACCTAATTTGTAGGATTCATAGAAACAATGCATTCCAGGAATATATTTTTTTTTCTTAGAAGAACGGACCGTGTCGTATTTATATTCCTGGAATATAAACCCGTTGTCATTTGTTTCCTGATATTGATATAGAGCCCGTATAGGAGAGACGATCCTTATAACTCTAGTTGACCCTTACTAATAATTCATCACTCCAAAGCACCTTTCTCAGAATGTAGTAGATTTCAAAGCATTCCGATGGCAAAAAACCATCTTTTTCATCAAATTAGTGTATTTAGGATCGGGAACTTATTGAAAACAAGGCCATTTACCTGAATTCCATTGTCTGCGTAGGATAACATGCACAGAAAGGACTTGTTTTTTGCTGAAGGTTTTGTTGAATATTTTAAAGGATGGATTGGAGAGGGTCTGTAGTTTAAATGTTCACTGTATATTTATCAATTCGTTTTGATGTTGATTTCTTAAGCCCACCAGCTTGAATACGATAAACATAATGTTCATTTTTATAAACCATTCCATTTAATTATGAAGCCAATTGCTGCCTGGTTTTGAAATATCCCTGTGATTCCATTACCATTAAAACTCAAACCTGTGACAATTTAACATTCTTTGATTTACGATTAGCTTACTATATTTTAAGTTTTATGTAAACTAAGAAACAGAATATTTTCTTATCAATTCTTTCTTGAGCGTTTCCGTCAGATTTTCATTTTGAATATCAAAACATATAGCGTCACGTTGTTATTAAACTTTGCTCTAGTCCCTGTAATACCGTGCCAAACGAAGACATCTTCTTGTGAGGAAGCAAAAACTACAAACTAACTTTTTAACACCCCTTAAACACACCTATGGCCGCAAATGGCTTATCCAGTACCCGTGATTAAATCAAACGCCATTTAATTGTCATAATGTTGCTCTTCGAACCTAAAACTAACATTCCACGTCTTAAACGAACGATTATTCAAATGTTTAAATGATGAACTTTGTTTCGCTAGAATGCTGACTAAAGCCAGTTCTGCCACTTTGGCCATCATCTCTTTATACGCCCTCCATCCTGTTGATTTATTCACTTTTCAAACAAAAGTATGGTTTATTGACCCTTTTTTGACGACATCTTGCACGGAAACGCTGATCCAGTCCTTGAAACATGTGTTAATATCAACGGAACCTCAGGTCCTATGAGCTTTAGGCATTGTTTATTAAATTATATCGACAAATTTACCGTGGTTAAGCCTCGCTGTGTCCATCCCTTATTCAGACGCGTGCCAATGCCCCCCCCCAGCTTATGCGACGCGGCACAGGTCTTCGCTGCTTTGCGGAAAAAACTCACTTACCTCGACTAGCCTTTGGCGGGGACCACGCACGGCACAGTAACCGCATTGCATGGCCGACCTGCCAACCAGCATGCTAAATTCGACCCGCGTTTCACACTGATAAACTCACCCACAGGAACTCGCTGCGAGTCACCGATCGCCCTGCCGTACTCGGACTCGGAGTGCAACTGTCTCAACGGCGGAAGCTGCGCCCCGAACGGGTCCTCCGCCTGTCTCTGCCCGGCCGGCTTCGATGGGCCACGGTGCGAGCGGGAAACGGGTGGCAGCAACCCTCCGGGAGGGCTCTGCAATCCGTCTAACTGTGCCGAACCGTTCCGGTGCGCCGGCGGCAAGTGCCAGTGCCCGGAGAACATGAACTGCGACAATCCGTGCGCGTCGTCGCCGTGCCTGCACAACGGGTCGTGCTATCCGCAGGGCCAGACCGGCTACGGCTGCAAGTGCACGTCCGGGTTCGAGGGTAAGCGGTGTGAGAACGACATCGACGAGTGCAAGAGGGACGGTATCTGCGGAAACGGCATCTGCCAGAATACGCCCGGCTCGTTCCGGTGCTTCTGCACGCCCGGCTACACCGGACTGAACTGCGATCTCGACGTGGACGAGTGTCTGAGCCACCCGTGCAAGAACAGCGCCGAGTGCCAGAATAAGCAGAACGACTACGAGTGCATCTGCCCGGCCGGGTACACCGGCAAGGACTGCAGCGTGGACATCGACGAGTGCGAGAGCAACCCGTGCTCCAAGGGATCGACGTGCCTGGACCAGGTGGCCAACTTCACGTGCATGTGCATCCCCGGCATGACGGGCCGGCTGTGCGAGATCGACATCGACGATTGTGAGGTAGTGTGGCGCGATTTTCGTCCTTTTCCCTGCCTCAATTTACCGGTATTCATCGGGTTTTATCTTACCGCATTTTAGAGTCAACCATGCCAGAACGCTGGCCGGTGCATCGACCAGCTCGGCGGTTTCCAGTGCGACTGCAATGCGACCGGCTACTCCGGCATCTACTGCCAGACGAACATCAACGAGTGCGAATCGAACCCGTGCACGAACGGGGCCGAGTGTGTGGACAAGATCAACGACTACCAGTGCAACTGCTTCCCGGGCTACACGGGCAAGAACTGCGAGGAGGACATCGACGAGTGCGAAAGTGGCCCGTGCCTGTTCGGCGGCAGTTGTCTGCAGCGCTCGAACTACACCCTGTACCAGTCGCCGGCAACCGCCGGCGCCCGCGGGCTACCGGCGCACTTTGGCCAACCGTTCTCGTACGCGATCGCCGCCGGTTACGAGTGCATCTGCGTGCCGGGCACGGTCGGTACGAACTGCGAAACGAACATCAACGAGTGCGAAAACCACCCCTGCCGGAATGGCGTGTGCGTCGACGGTATCGGCAACTACTCGTGCGAGTGTGACTCCGGCTTCGAGGGTGCCCATTGCGAGACGGACATCGACGAGTGCCTCCGATACCGACCGTGCGTCCACGGTACGTGCATGGACGGGCCGAATATGTACACCTGTGACTGCGACGGGCTGTGGGGCGGCAAGAACTGCTCGGTGAAGCTGACGGGCTGCGTGAACGAACCGTGTCTCAACGGCGGGACCTGCGTGCCGTACCTGGAGGACGAAACGCAGCACATCTTCAACTGCTCCTGCCAGCAGGGCTTCCAGGGGAAGACGTGCGACACGGTCACGACGATGTCGCTGGTGGCCCGCAGTTTGCTGGTGGTCAACACCACGCGCGTCGAAGGCTACGACATACAGCTGCGCTTCAAAACGACCCTTCCGAACGGCATCCTGGCGTTCGGGAACGGTGCTACGTCCTACATTCTGGTGCTGAACAATGGGCGCCTGAACCTGCACTCGGCCCTGCTGAACCGCTGGGACGGTGTGTTTATCGGGTCGGAGCTAAACAACAGCAAGTGGCAGAAGGTGTTTGTGGCGATCAACTCCTCGCACCTGGTGCTGTCGGCCAACGATGAGCAGACGATCTACCCGATCAACTCGTACGAGGGAACTAACGGTAGCAACACGTCCTTCCCGATCACGTACCTTGGCGGGACGACACCGACACTGGCGCAACCGTACCTCAAACACATCGCCGGGGCCGTACCGAGCTTCGTCGGCTGTATGGAGGATGTGGTTATCAACGGCCAGTGGGTGCTGCCCGGGCAGGAGCAAGAGTTTACGACGCTACACAACATCGACACCGGTTGCCCCCGAACGCCGCAGTGTGATCCGAATCCGTGCCACTCGAACGGCCACTGCACGGATCTGT
>NC_071286.1:42343756-42369171 GCF_943735745.2 Anopheles bellator
AGCAAGGAGAGTAAGCAGCGGCCTTTCCTCATGTAGATTAGAAATTTTAACCCGTGAATTCCATGTCCGCGAAGGCTGGAAAATCGAACTTATGTAGGCGAAACGTATGTGTGAGGAAAGTAATGACCAGAAATACCAATAAACATACCAATGGCAAGTAGCAGTCCCCAACAGAAACTTCTAGCATACTAAGTAGAAACTGATATGACGAAAACCAATACAATAGTTAACCATATTTTGGTAATTCAACATTCAACTTGTAACATTCATTGGGGGACTACCAAAACTGCCCGACACACTCCAACCACTCCAATGTGACCGCGTAGTGATGGACATTCTATACTACTATGGAGGAAAACGGGCCCATTCTTTATACGGCAGTGTTCTGTAAGCCCTGAAAACATGCGGTGCAGGCGATGGAAGGAGTGAAATGATAGAAACATAAGCATATACGTAGCGTAGGATGATAGTGAATAGAGAAAAATTACAAACGAATGCTAACTAATAAAAGTCGGAATTGATAACCGAGATTCATTCTCTTGCTCGCAACGAACCGGTTGTGGTTGTGTTCCGTCGCCAACAAATAGAAAGAACGAAACGATGACGAGTTCTTTCAGATTTCGATTGATCGTGGTGATCGTGGGTAATCAAAAAACGGGTGTGTTTTTAAAGTCGTTTTATTTTTTTCAATAAAAAAGGCATAACTTGTGTATCTCTATTGTAGATCTCCAGGGGCGAGTTTGATTATAGGTTTAACAGGGGGCAAATAAAAGACAAGGACTACCCATATTTCTCCAAAACTCAGGCTCCACCCGCTTAACAACCCGTTGCGCCCACCACTTTTCGTATCAATTGTGTCCACCGTTAGAACCCGCACCGTGCCTGACCCTTCTCCGTGTTCCATCGGTCCGAGTGAAGGATGTTTTTAGTATTCTGCTTCTCGTGTGGAAGATAGTCGTCTTTCGACTCCTGTGTGATCGCTCCGGATACGGATGAATGTATCAAAAGCAATATTTAAACAAAGTATATGTAATATGGAACATACCAACTGGTTCTAGTAATTAGTGAAAAACAGTATTAAACCATCTCCTCTCTCTCTCTCTCTCTCTATCTCGCTGTAATTTCCCTCTCCGTAGGTATCTCACTCAGCGGAGAGGCTACTGCAGTTCTATCTGCAAATTCATTAACAACATCTCTTTGCTCAATCATTTGCTAGTATGTTTTTGTGTGATTTTTGCTTATTTTCTCGCATTTCACCCTATTTCTTTATGTTGAATGTTAACTAACTAACTAACTAACTAGGCTAACTAATCTAAAAATAATTTTCTTCAATTTTCGAACGAACAATAGTGCGTGATACCATAAGTTCGTATATGTTTCGCATCCGTAGCACCGTAGCGGTCGTCCAACCCGGGGGGGGGGACTGATTAACAACTCATTCCCATCCGAATTTCATGCACTCAATTCTCCGCGCGTTTGGTTTCAGTTCTCCTCCTTCGGTGACGCTGGCCCGCTCGGCTTCATCATCGGATTACACTAGTTCAGGATTTACAAAATAATTTAACGAGTTTATCTTCAGCCAACGGTATCGATTGGTGTCGTTTGCCACGACACGCGTGGCACCATTCCTGTTCTTTTCGCTTATCGCATTTTCCCTTTTCCTTTGCCTATACATTTACATGACTCACCATCACTTCCCGTCTTCCCTCTCGTGAAACAGAAAAACTCAGCAAAAGTAGTTTCCATTTACGAGTTATTTACTTTACTCCATCATATTCCACCGCCTTTATATGTTTTGTTTGTTTTTTTGTTTTTGTTTTTTGTTTTGCTTAAACGTTAATTATCACATTTCAACGCGTCCCATCATTTTCACCGTGCTGGTCATTCGTGTTTCTTCGCTTTTCGACCGCCGCGACGACTTGACTGGTCTTGCACCTTTGGAGAATTCCGTTCGTACTTCTTGCCAAGGTAAACAGGGGGGTCCGCAGTGGCAGATTCCTTAGCCACCGATTGCGGCGGATTCATTATAATAAGAGTGGTTTCCCGAGAACCATAGTTTTGTTTGTGTTTATGTTCGAGTGGCAATACGGTGGACGTGGCAATGTGTAGTAGAGTAAAGAAGAAAGTTGTAGATACAGCCATTTTGGAATTCATTCGAAAAACCAATCGACGGTACGATGAATAGACTTGATTTTTGGACCGCTTGGAAAGAGGGACCATCCTGCGTCACTGCGCACAGGATGGGTTTAAACTGTACACTATCGGGAGCTGGGCGAAAAGGCTACTGTTTGACCAGGGCAGCGCACCGACGAGTGCCCTATTTCTAGCTGCGTCCCGATTCCGTCTGAGATGCAAAACACTTCGACGTGAACGTGAATAAGGCGATCATGAAACTAGCTATTTACAACATTCCAGTAGTTCGTACGCCCTACTTAATACGCTACACGAGCCCTGAGCACTGAGTGCAGCTTTGAGATTCATCATGTTCGTTAGCGCATGCGGCAAAACACGAAGGTGGGTCCCCGGCAATGTCACCTTCCACCTTCGATGGAGTGCTTTCAGGCGTGGCAATAGTGTCGCTGCCCTCTACTTCCACCAGTGCACCGGAAGTGGTGAATGTTACGATCACCTCCCGACTACCGGTTCGTTCCATAGGGACCATGTTGATGGACACGGAACGGCATGATGAATCACCACACGCTGCAGGGCTGTCGTCGACGGTAGACGAAATGGCCCCTATCGAAGTTAGTCCGATCGTGTTGTACTCTTTAATACCCTTCTCGCCGATCGGTACGTGTCGGTCGCCGATCTTCACCAACAGTATCGTGCGGTTAACGTTCGAACGGAAATGATGATCCGGATGGTTCGGTTGCCAGTAGTGAACTACGTAACCTACCATGCCCTCTTGCGGGATCCAATCTTTCCACGAGGCGCGACCGCCACTGGCTCGGAACTGCTCGTTCGGCCAAGTTACATCGATACGCCTGCCCAGATCAAGACAATCGTAGATCTGTTCGCAAAATGGAAAGAACGTGGTACGGTATGATAAGGATACTAGAGTTTGAATCTAAGGTTCGGCAATGTTTATCTTTACCTGCGACGCATCAACAATGATGACCTTCTTGTTCAGCCCGATCGCCGGAGGCGTCTGTATCCACTGAAGGTTTGCCGCCTGCGGTTCGGTTGAATCCGCAGTAGCCATACTGAACAGTGAGTAGGACGCATCGTCCGGAGGTGACAGTGTGAACGTTAGCGTTCCGGGAACTCCCGGTATTCGACTACCAACGGCCGCCATACCTCCACTACCGCTGGCAACTCCCGGCGGCAATGTAATGCCTGTACCAACGGTCGAAAGCTTCAACGAATGTTGCTTGTGACCGATCGGACCAGAAGTCGATTCAGCTTGTGGTTTCAGCGTCGAACTCGGACTCGCTCCGGCAGCACCGGCCATACACTCATCATCAGCTCCGGCGGAACTGTCGTTTCCACTTCCACCAGCAACCGCTGCCGCTGCTACTGCCTCCGCCAGCACAGCTTCTCGGTACGAGTCCCGCTTGCTAATCTGTAGCGTACCCCAATCGATGCGATCTTTGCTCGTGCTACTCATATTCCGCTTCGCGATCGTACTGCGTTCCCGCACCCCTACAACGGCCATCGCCTCGCGCTCCGCATCCCGCTCCCGGTTCAGAAACCCAGCCAACAGGGTCGAGCTGGTCGGTTTGTTAATGCTGGCCATGCTGCCCCGCGTTGCAACGGCACCGGAGATCGACATGTTCTGACTACCGTACGACAGAGTGCCTGCCGTCCCCGACAGTGTGTTGTTCGGTGTCGGCGTGTTACAGTACACACCCTGCATCTCCGTCATTTCGCCATCAACGATGGCGCTGCCACTACTGCATCCCTCGCGGCACCGCTGCCGGATGCGCTTCCAACACCGGATCAGCATCTGTTGAATCTTTTCGGGCGTTATCTCACCGCCGATGATGCGACACAGTTGTGCGTTCGTTTCCGCGTACGATGTCGTCAGCGGGGACACGTAAATCGGATAACCGATCGGTTGATCGCAAGACGAGTTGATAATGTTGCGGAGCGCCTGCTTTGCGTTCTGGATGCTGCCACGTTCGGGGTTCCGATTGCGCAGATAGATCAGCTCCTGCTGCTGGCCAGCCCACAATCCACGCACACACTCGCGATTCAATTTAATGACCCGAAAGTTTAGGTACCGCTTGCTGAGCCGTATCACGCGGTACTCGTCCGAACCATCATCCATAACGTGGCGCAGGGCAAGCAAATTCGGTGTTCCTCGAAGCACCGCGTTTCGCCACAACGGATCCGCTTCATGCGAAATGACCAGCTCTTTCGTGTGAAAATCGATCGCATTGTACAGGAAGCTGTAGTCGTCGTACTCGTCCGGACAGAGAAAGTGGTCCTGGTGTAACTTCAGCGACATCCGGACAGCGGGAGCAACCACACCGTGCAACAGTTCCATATCGGCAAATACCCACTCGTCGCGAGGGCACGTGATGCGAAAGTCACCCTTAAACAAGGCGTGCAGCCCGTGGAGAAAGAACTCGACCCCGCACGACGAACTGTGGCTTGCGGTGGCTAACGTACGCCGAGCCAGCAACGCCAGCGACATGCACAGCGAGGTCACCAACGAGTCACGGTTCTGTAAACATACCGTAATGTCGATCAGTGCACTGGCAGGGTTTGAACAAAGCGGGTCTTTTAAAACTTACCGAACTGAAAAAGTTAGATGTACCATTGGAGGAGCTTCCGTTAGAACCGGAACCGGCGTTCGTTCCATCCGCACCTCCACAATTCGAGGACGTTGCTGCGTGCGCTCCGTTATTGTTGTGCGTTCCACTCGACTCACCACCAGCCTTACTGTTCCCAGCACTTCCCAGTCCGCCTGCCGTACCGTCAATCTCCGCCGTCGAACCTGTCGTGACACTGGCTCCCGGTGAAGCTTTGGCATCTTTCGCCGCGTCCGTAGTGGCCGAATTTGCACCGTGGGCCTGAGTGGTCGACGAAACCACGCAATTGCCAACACTTCCCGCAGTACCGCCAGTGCTTCCGGTGCCACCGCCCGATGGAACGGAAGTGCTAGCCGGTGGAGTTTTCTTCGGCGTACTGTTACGCTCGTTAAGGGCCGCTTGTAGCTGCTGGCGCTTTTTGGTACTGCAGAACTGTATCCACTCGCCATAGATACACCAGAAACTGGCCCGCGTAATGCCCGCCGTGCGGAAATCATAATCGTCATCCAGGTTGTGATTGAAGACCGGATCGAGATCGACAAACTGACGGTCCGTCGTATGCTCGAGCGCTTCCTCAATGGCCTGCGATTGCAGCCAGCTCATCAGCTTCGGCGACCGAAGCGTGTAGTAGATAATGCTCTGGAATTAGTCACGAAAGGATTTTAAAGATATTGGCCAAAGGTTTGAACCAGCTCGTTCACTCGATCATCAGATCTAGAGTTGATTCGACCAAACCACCGCGTTTTCCTTTCATACGCACCTTAACGTAATATGAAATCAGCACCTTCCGAAACTCGAACACCTGCAGTGTGGCAGTGGCAGAATTGTCCGATATCGAGTATCCCTCGAGAACGTACTTGGACGCCATCACTTGCCACGCTAGCCAGCGCGTAGTGAACATGGCATTCGCACTCAGCATGCGTGGCAGGTGGCCTATCGTGCAGCAGCAGCAACCTGTGCACGATACGAATGTTGAGAACAATTCTACTACGTCCTGAGGAAATGCATCCAAACCAAAAACTGACCTATATTGTCTTCCACCTCTTCGGAGATCGCTTCAACCTCGCGCTGCTGGCAGTAGGTACCGCGGAACTCGAGACCACGCATCTGAAACGTGCACAGCCCGTTACCGAGTTCGATGATGTGCACGAGGCAGTTTAAGTAGTCCGACGCGAGCACTGCAATGAAAGAAAGGTTCCCATGTACTGTACACTGTAACCGTTGACGATCAAGCTAATTAATACTGACCGAAGCAATCCCCTTGGCTTACGTTACCCCAGCGACCCATCAGTAAGTCACCGCACAGCGAGTGCTGCAACGAGCGGGTCAGATGCTCGTAAAATATGCTGTTCAGATTGTTATCGTCTGCACCGAGATCGCGCTCGAGCTGCGAGCTGAGCCGGGTGTTTGAGTGATCGATCCGGCGGGTGTTGTAGTCACGCTCCCAGAACTTAATCGGGCGCACGTATGACGTTAGAAATATGGCACTTCCTATAAACGAAAACGAAGAACGTAAGCCAACAGTGTCAATAGTGGTAAAAACACGAAAGCCATCACACGCCACTTACCAAGAAATGGATTGAGAGGTGTCGACAGGATTGCACTGATGGCCGTCTGCAGAAACAGCATCGCCGAGTGCGGAACACTGAAGGGCTGGGCGAACGCATGAAATGCCGATCCCCACGTTATTTGCCACGGTGCTATGTACGTTACGACGAATTGTAACTGAAAGCAAAGAGATAGTAAACATGTTACCAGAAAAACCGCATTGAGCCATCTACGCCTTCGCTCACCTTCAGCAGAAACTCGGAAATCTTTCGGTACAGGATCGAGATGAGAAAGTAGTCGAGCAGGAACGTTTCGCTAGACAGTTTGTAGTCCAACCGAAAGAACAGTACGGTGAAGATGAGTATAATGTACTGACTACCGACGTCGGAGTACGAGTTTCGGACACCTGGAGCGAGTGAAACACAAACAGTATTGCCACCAAGCGGTATTGTGGAAAACAGATTACATGAAAAAACGGTACTCACACTTCAAACTGCAAACGACGATCAGCATGGTGCCGAGCGTGAGGCCAAACTTTTCCACAATCAACGCCGAGTCAGCGGTCAGGGCACTGACAAAGATCAGCGGATAGAGGATGTTGCGCTCGAAGAAACACAACAGCACGTACATCGTCTCGAACCACATGATTTTCGACAACTTCTGCACTTCGAACAGACCGAACTCGTCCGGTTTCAGAATCGGTTTTGCGATGCACAACCACGGCAGGTGCTTCCGGAGCTGCGGCACGATGTAGTGAACAAGAAACCCCACAATGCAGGCGCCCGAGTGCAGCACGTGATTGATTTCCGGCTGGAGCACCGTGAAGACGGTGCTGCAGTGCAGACTGAACATGGCCACCGCCAGCACCACGCACACCACGCCATCGTTCTTCATGCGCGCCGTCACCGTATCCTGTAACTTTCGCGGTAAGGGATCGTCCAGTTCTTTCGTGTCCTCGCGTCCCGCCTCTTCGTCGAAATCCCGGTTCATCTCGTCCGTTGATCGGGCCGGCACCGATTGCCGTCGCTCAGCACCGGCCACCACCGTTGGAAGGCCTTCCGCCCCCTTCGAGTCATCGCACGAGCCCGAGGACACCGAGCGCTTCGAGCCGTCTCGGCCCCCACTGGATGTATCGTCATCGTCCGGGTGCGCCAGTAGCAGCGACTTGATCACCGCCCAAACGTACGTGTAGTCGCTCGCGCACCTCGACAGATGGTACGACACGGTCACAAGGAAAGCGCAAAACATCGAGAACAGTACATGCTGGGTGCCGGTCTCGGACAGGGCACCGAAAGCGGGCCCAAACAGGAGCGTGCAAGCCAACACGGACCGCAGCACGGAGAGAAAGGACGCAAGCAGACTGCACGAAGCGTTGCTGCCGAAGAGGTGCATGTCCAGCTGCTCCAGAAAGTACATCGTGAAGGTATTGATCTGCGGGAACAATCCGAGGCTAAACAGGAACGGAAACGAGAGGATCACGACCGAGAGGATGCTCTGGCTCGACTGGAGAAAGGCTACGATCGAGATGCGAAATCCGAACAGGACGTGCGTTCCCAGACCCTCCAGTGGAGCTCCCTGGCCTAGTTCCAGCTCGTACTCTCTCAGCACCCGGTGCACACCCAGCAGCAGCGCGCAGCACAGACAGAAGTAGATCGGGCGCGAGTAAGTGACGGTTTTGTTAAATCCATGGATCGGTGAGGCCGCATCGGGCTGGACGCTCTTAAGCAGCGAGTACTGACTGCCGGCAATCACGAAGCAAAAGATGAACGCGTACAGATCTTCGTAGAACTTCAGGTACAGGACGAGCGAGCCGAGCAGCGAGACGAGCGTGCAGAGACCGATGGCGAGCACGACCTGCGCCCAGCTGGTGTCGCGATCGAACAACGCCAACAGCTGCAACCGATTCATCGAGATGTTCAGATGCTCTCGGAAGCACAGGAAGTTCAGGGGAAAGCGGTAGTAACGCTTCGGGCGCACCGTTTGGCCACCTTCGCCGAACATCGAGTGTAGCACGACATCGATTGTGCTCTGTGCCCGCGAAAGGCTGCAGTCCGTCGACGCGACGATTGCCTTATCGATCGTCCCCACTGTGCCGCCCGCGCTTCCACCGCCAGCGCCACCGACTCCACCGGCAGAATTAATGGATGCAGTGTTGAAATCATCGCCGGTGGAAGAAATCGTCCCGATCGTTGCCCCACCGCCACCGGATCCGCTCAGAACGCTTCCACTGCCCGCCCCACCAATACCACTGCCCGACGGACCACTGATGCTGATCGTGCTGCGAGGGTGATGGTGATGATGCATATGGTGTAGATGGTGGTGTGCGTGCAGATGATGGTTGAGCGCTCCGATCCGCTCCTTGATTGCGTTGGCCGCACAGCGCAGCCAGCGGTCGGAATCGTCGGCTACATACAAATTCCAAGGCAACTCGCCGACCGATCCCGGCATCAGCTCACCACCTCCGATACCAACACCACCGCCCCGTGTGCTGCTTCCTCCTGCGCCGCCGACGCTGTGGCTGCCCGCAGCCTCCGACTGCAAACGCCCGCCCGTAACCGCCTGCTGTTGTCCACCTTCGAGCGCATCCAGGCAGTAATTGCAGTTGTTGTTATCATCGTCGCGCCAGTAATCGTTCACTCCAACCGCACCGGAAGTCGTTTCTATTCCACAGGCCGCCGCCGATGCTGACGCTGCCATTGCTCCCGCCGGCTCAGCACTATCACTGCCTCCCTCGTCGGCCGATTTGAGGATTCGCAGGCGGCAGTTTAACTGGCGGTATGACCGGGAGGGGAATGGGATACCACGCGACCGAAAGCTAAAACTTCCGTTCGTTTGCTGCTCCGACAGCGCACTATTGCCCGGCAGGTATATCGGCGGAATTGGCACATCTGAGCGATAGTTGAGGAACGTGATCAGTGGTGCAGTGGCAGCATTTTCCGGTATCCGCTCCGCAGATAGCCGCTGCGAGAGTGTCCGATTGTAGATCTTGCCACTCGTGCTGGGATAGTTGTCTTCGATGCTCAGTCGCCGTGTGCTGAACCGTCCCTGGGGCGAAGTTTTGGGAATCGCACCCAGATTACGCTGTGCGGACGGCGTAATACCGGAAGTGGACGAAGTGTCGGGCGCTGCACAATCGCCCGTTTTCCCACTGCCCCCAGCTGTTCGTTGTGTCGCAGATGGATCGTGCTCTCCGCCCACCGATGGTGCATTCGCCGCCTTGGGAGGACTGTCTTTTGCAATCAGCAAATCTTTGGAACTGGCACTCGCGTGCTCCCAATCACTGGAGGAGAGACATCCCAGTTCGTCACCGAACGGCTTCACCGGGGACCGCAGCGTGTCGCTGATCGTTGGACTGGATGAAGTTTTCTTCACGTCCCCACCGCCACCACTGGCGTTGGGCGCCGCCAAGCAAGCGGTGTTCTTGGCCTCCACTATAACCACCGCTTGCTCGGAACCCGCCCGATGATTGCGCGGTTCGAGAAGCGGCGATCGTGAGCCCGCATTGTTTTCCGTATCGGAATCCGTCGACTGAAGGCCACTGTCCGGGGGATCGAGATCGGAATCGATCGCTTCGTCGCTCCGATCGTCACCCCCGTCACCCGCAGGTACCGCCGACCGATCTGCCGTATCGAGATGATGATCGAGAAGTTCCATCCGATCCCTTTGCTGCTGCTGATGGTGCAGCCGACGGAGTTGATCATGCAACGTAAGATCCTCCTCACTATCTGCTACCCGGTCCACCAGCTTTGGCCCGTCTTCTTCCCGCGCCCTTCCAGTGCACTGATCGTGCTCCACGGCCGCTTCAACACCATCCTCCCCAACATGCACGTGCGCTTCTCCCTCCTCTTCTTCCACTTCTTCGTCGTCGCTCTCTCTATCACCACAATCGTCGTCCCCCTCCTCTTCTTCCTCATCCTCTTCATCTTCCTCCTCGTCATCATCATCATCGTCCTGCAGGCCATCGTCCGAATCGGACAAATGGAGGACGAACCGTTGGATGACTGTTACTTCGTCACTCACCAATCGCACACCATTACCGTCACCTCCGTTCTTGATCGGTGTACTCTCGTCTGACTGTTCGGCGATCGGATAAACGGGATCGCCGGCTGTGTTCGCACTGCCACTTTCACCTGCTTCACCACACCCTTCTCCGCCAACGCCTCCTTCTGCTCCTCCAGCCGCTTCCTCATCACAACCCATCACCATCGTAAGGCTCGAGGCGGTTCCCCGACACACGTCCACCAGCCCCGATCCGCTGCTCCCTTCGTTCGATTTCGTAAACAAGTTCAGGTACGGATTGCGGGACAAACACTTGCTCGGCGGCGGCAGTACGGTGTGGCGTGGATTGCGCAGTGTTTGGCCGCCGATCACCTCCACGCTGTTCGGGTGGGTTGGCGTTAGGTTAGAGATCGACGCCGGACTGCAGGTTTCGAGCGCGGCGCTCTTGATCCGTCGCACTGAAGTCAGTGACCGTGGCAGTGGCCGTCCCGTGCCCCCGTTGCCGGAATTAGTGTTCGAGTGGCGCCGACGTTTGCTGCCTCCACCCGAACCACTTCTCCCGCTACCGGATGGCCCATTACCAGCACCACTAACAATCCCGGCACCGACTACGGCACTACTGCTACCGCTAGCGATCGTTGGCAGTTGCAAGGCGGACATCGTACTGCTCGAATCGCGTCGGATGGGAGTGGCCTGATGAAGAAGGTACGATCCTCCACCACTACCACCACCAATAGTTCCTTTACCGCTGCCTCCGATTGCGTCGCCCGCCGTGCTTTCTATCGCCAGTTGTACGGCAGATTTCGTGTAGCTGTGGTCCAGGTGGTAGAGATCGGCCGGATCGTGGTTCTGCAAGGCCAGCAGATGATGATGATGATGGTGATGATGGTGCAACTGATAGTGCTGATGATGCTGAAACAATGAGCCGATCGATTTGTTGCTCTGACCGTCGGAACTCAGGTGCCTCTGTAGCTTGACTCCGTCACCTCCGCTCGCTCCTCTGCTTACGCCTTTCCGTTGTCCGGCAGCAACACTGCTCGAAACACCGCTGCCGCTGGTGCTGCGTCCAAAACCACCCTGTTTGCGTCGGTTACGGGCACCGTCGGTGACGTCGACGCCGCGCTCCTCTTCCCCAAACACGCTGCTCCCACTGCCCATCGCGAGTTTTTCGGAATCGAGCGAAATCTGACGCTGCAGCTGACTGTTCATGAAGCGCTGCTTCCGCCTCGACTTGTACTGATGCCTTCGTAGCGAGGCATTTGATTGGGCGCTTATCATCGACCGGCCCGCTAATGGGTGTTGCTGTTGCTGCCGCTGCTGTCGGTCCCGCGCCAGACCGCCATCGATTGCCACTATGCTAGTGCTTCCGCCGGCACTACTCGATCCGCCGGCGGTTCCGAACTCACCCGACATCTCTCGCACCACATTCTCTAGTGCCATTTCCGAAAAGCGATCCTGGTTGGGCGTCGAAAGCGATCTTTTATGCGTGGCCGTACTGCAAACTTCCGCCGAGTGCGTTTGCACTGTAGTGCAGCGTGCCCTCGCGTGTCCACTCGCTTCACCACATGCCGCCCCATCGACCCCAGTGCCAGTTGCGCCACCGCTCATCCCGCTTTCGCTCGATTCGGAGCTGTTCTTACGGTGCACGTCCACCTTCAGGTCGATCGTGCTCGTCACCTGTTCCGGAAAATCGAACGAAAGCGCACTGTTGGCGTAGCTGTGGTTTTCATCGCTCGGATGCTCCACCGAGGTACGGGATGATGCATTCACCGGTGGCGTTCCGACTGCTTCAACAGTACCGAGGATTTGCATCTCAATACCGGCCTCGTCGTCCTCGCCACCACCACCACCCGGGCCACTGTTGGGACCGCCGGCACCAGGCGCCTTCGTCCCCCCGCCGACTCCCGGTTTCTTCAGATTGGTCTCCGACATGGTGCGCGCCCGGTCGTACATCCGGTGCAGGGCCACGTTAACCATCTTGAAGAATGTGATGATGATGGCAACCAGGACACAGTATACGCTCCATACGATTAACGTTGTAGGAAAGTACTGAAAAAATGAAGCGAAAACGTTAGTAAACACATGTATATTGTCGTTTTCATTACGTAAGTATTCATCATTTTTAATTTGAGTAAATTTTACTTAATGTTTGACTTAAAGGGACCCTGTTTATGACTAGTCCTACATTCTTAAGTTTGGTGTATGGCATTCGTTGCTAATGGCGTAGTATAAGGCCGATACTAAGGTGCTAAAAAAGGTTTGAAAGATGATACCAAACGTGATAATTAGAAAATGGCAGCTATTTCAAGGGCCAAACACCTGAACAGAATGAAAGCTGTTACGAGGGCGGTGTACGTAACCTCCAACTAGTTCTAATGCAACTTGCAACAGCAGCTTTTATTATCACACGAAACGACCATGTGACAGTATTATTAACTGTGGCACTGCAAAGAAAATGTACTTGCTGCACATAGATCGCCTTTGCTCATCTTTAGGAACGCTTGAAAGAAAAATCTAATTCGAACGCGGCGCACCGGTCTAACTTTCTTCACCGCAGTGTCCTCGGCAAAAGGAGAGGACGTAGCGCAGTGACAAAAAGGCGTAATCGAGGGGCCCATCGATCGCAGGCAGAGGATAGAAATTAATGGCCTGTCGGAACAAATGTGCTAATTTTATTTCCTAACCATGTTGCCGGCGTAATACGACCAGATATCAACAGATAACGAGCTGAGCCAGGGGTTCAACGTTCAAGGTTGCGCTGGCCATGATGAGTCAACGCTTGTTTGCAACGGTTCACCACTAAAAGTCCACCCCGGGGGGGGCGATGCATGATGCGGTTATGATGGTTGAGCAACAGCCTCTCCGAGGTGCAGCAAACGGTAGAAAACCCGGCCACTAACAGCACGGATTATACCGAATCGCAGCGAAGGTCAGGGCGTGAAATAACGAAAAGCCGCGCTCTCGTGAGGATGAGTTTAGGCATAATGCTTGCCTTAACACGTTCGTGACCGGTGAGTGTAATGATTCCCCAGATAATAATGCGCACAGGGTCTGGAATCTAGAATCTTTCCTACCACCAGCAATTTAGCTGCTGCAGCATAAAACACAATCCTGTCGTTACATAAACTAACATGACCTAGTTCCGTTAGCTAAGAAACATTTTTAGTATTGTATTGTTGAACTCGATCGACCAGTTTGCGTATCTTCGATCTAAGGATCTGCTTGGTAACCTACATGCAACGAGAAAATCTTATTGAGCATTAGAAGAAGCACTCACAGCTGGTGTCCCCAATTCAGCCTCCCACAAGCAACGGCCACATCCATCGTCATTAGAAAACAAGGCCATGGTCAAGTGCTAATGGTTCGGAGTTAGACTCAACGGCCCAGCGAACTCACACTCGTGGCACTAAGTTGCCAAATGGGTTTCAATCAATCTGAAGACACATAGACAATGCCTAGAGTGGCCAGCCTGCGTGTCTAGAAGAGGGCGCGTTACGTGAACAGCAAGAAGAGCGGCCGCGCTCGTGCTGTAGTAGCAATTGGCCAAAACATGCACAACATTGTCCGGAGAGCCACCCCAACAAGCTACGCGTTTGATAGGAATGCTATCTTCATCACCATTTTTCGTTTTACTTCGCATTTGCTGAGAGGGGCAGCAGTTCTAACAAGTAAATAAGAATCAACAACCAGATGATCGTTGATTCGTTCAAAAGCGTCCTGCAAACGACGAACGATCGGTTGGGACAGAAGCTAAAGCGTTTCAATCAATTGCTCTGATGGGCGACAGTCGCTTGGCAACGCACTCAGTAGGTCGGTCACATTTGCCCAGTCTTCGCGACTTCGCGATGAGGCTACATTGTTTGGCGCTTTCCGAAACGCATGAATCATCGATGTACGTCCTTGTGTCTCCGGGAGAGCCCGCGCGACGACGCGCGCACGCACACTTACCATGTAAATGATGAACGGAAGAAACAACAGAAACAACCAGATGTACAGATGGACGGCATTGCAGAAGACATTCTGATGCACGTCGTAGTACCAGCCGCCGGTCAAACTGGCCAGCACACCCTGCCGCAGGATTTCCAACGTTTGCGAACCCATTGCTGCTGCTGATGGTTCATTTCATAGTACCGTTGGGTGACCACCGTTCTCCGTTGTCTGCTGATTATTTTCTTTCGCTTGCACCAGCAACTGCTGGAGACTTCGAACGCTCCCACCACGGTGACCGCTGGTTGAGGACGCTACGGGCTACCGGCAACGCGGAAGCGGTTCCCAGCCGTAAGCTCATTCGTTGATTAAATCATTCCGTGGAATGTAATCGAGTCGGTTTCCGGATGATGATGAAGATGATGGCCAGATTTTGTGAGTTAGGCACCACCACCTCCGATGTTTCACGTTGCACTTTGACAGAACGGAACTTTTTATCGGTGTCGCATCGAAAACAAGCTATTGCAACATTACACCCCGACGGCGACGACGCACAGGACACCTAACGCTCGTCGGTTGTATTTATTTTTGTTAGCCAAACACACGCTGCCAGCATTCGCCCGCTGCACTTTCTTTCCGATTGCACTTGTCTTCCTGTGAACACCCACAGTGTGGCGATGTGCTGTTGTGTGAATGCGTTTTTACGCTCTCTTCTCCTTCTTTACTGCCGCCACAATCTTGGCCACGGTTCGGGGCACTACGGGTTTGAAACCGGACTCGCGAAACAGGCCACACAGCTCAGAGGTAGGCCAACGGTGATAGCCACCGAGCGACGGCCACTATCTATGCATCCCGTTCCGTTCACTTTCTCGCCCGTGGGGACACACGGATTGCTAAGCCCACACCGGACAAGACAGGCAGCAGGCGTAGAATTTCGTGGCTGACCACGAGCACGACCGATGGCCCCCGACCGCTGCAGATGAATGTGAAATGTGTTGTAACGCGCCGTTGTGCTCTTTGCAAGCAAGGCTGAATACTGCGTGCGGGACCGTGGGTTGAAACTGGCCAACGAAACAGAGGTGCCCGGAACGTCCGCCGAACGCGCATACACGTAAGTGGGACCGAAATTCAGATGAATAACATTCGCGCAATATTGTCGGATATTGTTTTGCACTCGGGCTCGCGTTTTTTCCCTGGCTTACTTTACTCCTTTCTTTTCTTGAACTGTGTCTCTGCGACTTTTCTTCCCGTCTTCTCTCATTCGTTCGAACACACACATTGGCGCACGATCCGTTTTGACAGCTACCACTTGACAGCTTGGATCGGAAAGAAAAAAGAAATAACTGCCAAACGAAAAACAATTCACTGTGCATGCAGTAGCCTGGATGACGACCATTCGTGATTTTCCGTTTCCCGCTCGTTGAATATTAACTCAAAATTCAAGTTGATTCAGTTTTAAATCTTGTAGCACAACTACAGCAGCTTTTAGTTAACTTCCTGATGTGCTAAACGCAAACCAAGCCGAAACCTGGCAATATTAGATCGTGCTGTGTGTTTGGTTTTGATGAATCACAAAAGTTCTCCGCTTCGCGCCGTGATTATAGCTTTCACTACTTCACCAGAGTAGCTCCGTAGTCAACTCTTCCACCAAACAACAAAGCGAGCCGCGAGCCGCGAATCAGCTGATTCATGGCAGCGACCAGGCCGCTGTAAGCAAGATAGAAATCCAAATGTAAACAAGTGCCGCGTAGCTCGCGATCGCGCGCCGCACACCGCGGACACCACATTCCACTGCGGGAGATTCGAAGTGAATCGACAATAAATTAAGAGTTTCCTACCTCCTTTTTCGAGGTGACCTTAAACACCGATCTACACACGCATTTGGTGCGCTCCGTATGTGTGATCGTTTTTAATTCGTACATTTCATACCGAGTTGAAAGTGTAATTCGTGATTGCGGTGTTGTGCAATTACTAGGTTGTTCCCAATTTAGGGTGTCGCCGGTTAACCAGTTACGTTTTGTCCCCTGTGTGGTGCGCTGCGTCTGATAAGAGATACGCTGAACGGTTTTTATCGGTCAATCCTGTTGCTAGCGACCCGAACAGGAAAGGTATTTATAAAGTAGTTCTTTTCTTTATGTATCAAACTAATTTTTTAAATTTAATTCGTAGTGCACTTGAATTGCTCCAAAAATTGGTTTCGATCGAATAATTTTCACCCCACTACGGAAGGATGCCGTCGGACGTGAAAGAATTTCTACGTCAAGCTGCGATGCAAGTTGGTGCCGGTGGTTCGGCGGGGTTCGTGGAAGTGTGCATTATGCATCCGTTAGATTTGGTCAAAACCAGACTTCAGCTGCAAGCTAGGCCAGCAGCAGGATTACCTGCATCGACCGTAATGTGCCGTCCTGACCGCGATCGCTTCGACTTTCATCAACATGGCTTCATTTTAGACCTACTACAATGGCGTGTTTGATTGCATACGCAAAATGGCCCAATCGGAAGGGGTGCTCTCACTGTACAAAGGTATCCTCCCGCCGGTCCTAGTCGAAACGCCGAAACGAGCGGTCAAATTTCTTACCTTTGAGCAGTACAAACGATTTTTTCTGTTCGGCTCCGACAAACCAACACCACTGGTAAGCCCATTAGGCGCAGATTCAAGCGACCGGCACACCAAATTAACCTGTCGCCTTTCGTAGACCTTTTCACTGGCCGGTTTAGGTGCCGGTGTGACGGAAGCTATTCTGGTGAACCCCTTCGAAATGGTGAAGGTAACGTTGCAGGCCAACAAAAACAAGTAAGTTCCTGAGCGCCACGATCGAGACAATCTGTCGTGTGTCGAGAAACTAACACGGTGATCAACCAATTTCGTTGACGACCCATTGCGTTCCCAACGATATATTGTTTGACTAAACAGAATGGGACAAGTGCCGAGTACGTGGGCCGTCACTAAGCAGATCATCAACGAGTCCGGCTTCGGATTGAACGGGTTGAACCGCGGCCTTACCGCCACCATTGGCCGCAATGGAGTTTTCAATATGATCTACTTCGGTTTCTATCACAGCGTCAAGGGCATTGTTCCGGAGTACAAGGTATCGGATATCAGTTGCATGCTTTCGTGAATGTAAAAACCGTCGGTGCTTTTTCAACATCATTTACCCAGACACACGATGTGCTAATTTTTTAACAGTCGTATCATTTCCATCTGTTTCATGTTTCATGCGCTCTAACACAACAGCTGCCCTTTGGGGCATGGTTAGGGAACGACCGGTAAGTGGGGGCCACCCTGTCTTCTGCGTCTATGTAACATGCTTCTTCCCACCACATTGCTCTTTTCATGCGCACCCCTGCCTGGCGATCGCTCTCTAACATGTTGTTTGTGTCCGCTTCTTTGCTTGAATGATTTTTTATGGCCATATACACTCTTGCCGGTTTAGTTGTATTGCGTAATGGGTTCCTAAATTACGGTGTTTGTGGGTCGCTTCTTCAACAACAACGAACCTAGCACACTGTCACACTAATTCGTGTGGTCAACAGTAAACAGCAGTCCTTCGATGTCTTCCGGCAAATTTACGCAAATGTCATGTGATTTGTTCAACTCCAATTCCCTCACCGACAGGATCCCGTGAAAGAGTTTTTGCGCAAGGTGACCATCGGATTTGTGAGCGGAACACTTGGTTCGATCGTAAACATTCCCTTCGATGTAGCAAAGTCCCGAATCCAGGTTAGCGTTAGCGGAGACCGCTTTCATGTTTGATGTAATATTTACTTTGTTTTATGCACGTTGTAGGGCCCGCAACCTGTCCCCGGACAGGTGAAGTACCGCACCACGTTCGGCTCGATGGCGATCGTTGCCCGGGAAGAAGGGTTCGCTGCACTGTATAAAGGCCTCACACCGAAGGTGATGCGCCTCGGACCGGGCGGTGCCATTATGTTGGTTGTTTACGACTATGTGTACGCATTTCTGGACGATTACTTCAAGTAGTTACACAACGGCAGGGAATGATGGATCCCGCAATTAGAAGAGAACCGCATCGTTTACGCGTGTGAATCAAAACATCTCATCTGACCATTTCTGGACAGCGATCTATTTTTCGCTATGGAGTCCCCATGTGTTCCCAAAAACCATGAAACAGTGGTTTAGGTGCATTTCTTTTCTAATTCTAATGGATTTTGTTACGGGTATTCGGCGATAACGAACAGAAACGGGTTCCTATTACAGGCATTTCGGATTAATTTGTTTGGAACTTTCTTCCAATATTAATAATATAAAATGAGTATTTAGGATGCATGTAAAACATGCTGACGCTGCGAGTTCCATCTACAAAACTCATCCAATTTACAAAAAGAAACAATCGTTTGATACAATTTGTACCGAAACTAGCTACTTCTTTGCCGTATCGAGTTAGTATATTTACAAATTCGCTAAACAAAAATAAAACTGCCGTTTATTAGAAAAAACAAAAGAAAAAGCTACGAGTTTCAGTTTATTCTGTGACTATTCTGGCAGCACAGGCGTGGCTGTGGCAAACCCTCCCCGAAACCCATTACGTTAGGTTTAACGCCCGATGATTCTTATTTACAGGTGATGGAACAATGGGAATGGAAATGATGTGATAATGGGAAGATACTGCCATTCCAAGGAACCGCACTGTTTTAGTAACGGCGTGCTCGGAAGTTACCGAACGCCTGCGATTGATAATTCGAAGCGGCCGTTTCCGTGTCGTCATGGTAAGTAACTAGGTCATAATGGTTATCGTGCAGCTTCACCCGACTATGCGACTGCGGCTGTGATGCGGTGGCCGTGGGGTAGTGTAGTCTGTTGTCGTACAGCGGCTGACTGGTCAGATAGCCCTGGTTCTGTGGCAAAGCTTGCACAGTTTGTGCTTGGAATGGAGCCCCCAGTGGGAATTGGGCATGGCCCGGGAAGAACACGTTGTTGCCAAAATATTGCAGCATCGGGTATGGGTTTTGGAAACTAGATCCTGGCCAGGCTCCCGTGTGCACATAGTGCTGGTAGCTCACCAGCGGAGCCGGTGTGGGTTGGAAGCTCTCGTCCCGAATGTCGTTCCGAGAGCTAAGCCCGTTCACGTCGGCCGGATCAATAGCCGTCGGTTCGATGGTTGCTCCTTCGTCCGATTCCTCCTGCGGAGAGGATTCACTCGACATTGATCCATTTTCCGTCAACCCGGAGGAGACGGTCGTTGCATCGGGATTTTCCGCTTCGTCCGCCGGCTCAGTCGGTTGGGTCGGGGGAGTGGTGGTCGTGAGCTCAGCTGTCGTGGTCGTGATTGACGCTTCTGTCGTCGTGCTGGAAGTTTGCTCCGGTTCCCGGGTAGTGCTCAGCAACGATACCCGTGTCGGCTCCAGGGCTTCTACCTCCAGCGGTTCACTGAACGAATTCGCTACCTTCTGCGGACGATCCTCGATCCACGTCGGCAGATCGTGCTGTAGCGTAGGTTCGCGGTTCGATTCCACCGCGTTCGTCTTGTGGCCACTAAAACTGGACAGCTTTCCCGAGGAAGCCTTCAGAATGCTGGTAAGCGGACTCGCAACAGGCGCATGGTCCTGCTTCGAAACGGCCTTCTTCGGAGCAGCACTACCTCCGGCACTGAGGCGGAAAAAGTTGGCAAAATGATCCACCAAAAGCTGCACTGTTCTCCGATTTCGGCGCAGCACCATTTCTTGTTCCACCGAATTCACACACAAACCCCCGGGAGCCAGAATAGCCACCACGGCCAGGATGCACACAAACGCCGCCGCACATTTCATGATTTATCGGATAAATTATTATTTCGCACAGCCCAGAAAAAGCACAGCCTAGTCGTCCACGGGACTGAAAGCACACACGACGGTAATCGCCCAATCACACCGATCGCTGTCCGATCCGGAGCACGGTCACAGGTCGACTGATTAAGCTGCTTCCATCGCGCGTAGCTTATTAGAACGGCCCTCCGGTGCTAGGCTCCCCTCGATTCGGATACGATCGGTGGTTAAGGCCCACTTTTAACGTTGCCCTCCCTTCTCAACCGGTGACCGCTTTGAGGTACTTATGCTGCTACCACTACCCCGTGCCGGGCGGCACGCAAATCTCGTGACGAGTACCCCTTTTTGAGCCCCCTTCAACCTGCCTCGCCGCCGCCGCCGACTGTCTCGAATTACTTTTATTGCTCACAGTTCCTATGCTCTTTTTGCTCGCCCATTCGCCGGCAAGGCACACGAGACATGTTCGTAATGCATCATTAATCCAGCCGGTGAAGTGTGGTCCACTCTTAAGATGTCGCCCAACGCCCTACAGTCGTCTGGTCGGTTGGCAGTCCGCTGGTCGGTGATAGGAGGGAGACAAATTCAAAAAATTTGCACACTACCCAAGCACATTGGGCCCAGTTTTTAGTCACTACCCATTGCACGCTAGAACCGACCGAGCGCGTAGGAACGAGCTGGAAAGTTGTCCTGGGCCGGACGAGTTCTCGGTCTCTGCTCAGGTGGTTTTCGTTCGCGTTCGCGTTGTTGGGACGATTATTTTGAAATGGCTTCAAAAATACCACATTTCACGTTTCACGCATGGCAGGATCGAAATAGGAGTGCCCGGAGAAAAGGACCCACCAACTGGGTTGGCCGAGATCGCAATCATTTCATGAATCGTACGTAAATCGATACGCAGCACACGCCTGGCTCGACCATCGAATAGAGAAATTATTCGACAACATTTTGAATTTGCATTTTTTTCTCAAAACCAATAATTGTTTCTCAAACGTGTAACAATGCAAAGCTGCAACCATCCTTTTTGGCACTCCCATGTATTACAAGTATTTTAAAAACTTTTAAATTAATTGCCTGTTTCAAATACCACAAAACGGGAAACAACTTTCAAAAGGACATTTCTTTGGATGGTTTAATTTTAGCTGGACATCTTTTTAAAGATATGATTCACGTAATTGGCCTCATCGGCTCCGTGTGTGATAATGAAAACTCCCAGCAATTGTAGGTCAGCATACGCATAAAACTGGCTCTACGGGATGCGTTTTTTTGTCGATTCCACATCCCAATTGCGTAAACAGTACAAACGTGTTGTGTGTGCGCCAGACTAACAACTGACTAAAGAGCGATTAACTAACCAAATGGTACTTTGCTGGATTGGAGAGTGATTAAAACAGAAAATCTAAAATAAAGGGCGGTATTATGCGACCTGCTTTGGACCCAAACGAAACGACAGCGAGCTACAGTGCTCACGCCTCGATTTTGTCTCTATTTAATGGTTGCTTGAGTCGGAGATAACATTTATGTTTTTTCTAATACTCTGCAGCTCACGAAACCGCTACAAAAGGCCAAAGAACGATTAGTCGAGCAATTCTAACACAAGATCGAGATTGATCTATCTTCTTGCGTTTAATTATGGCGGCCAAAACAATCACGTTCTATTCGCGCCGTAAACGGAGAGCCTGTGAAGAGAAAAGTGAATGTAAGTAAGGTAACGCGCAGAGTAAAACTTACGGAGTAGTTTTAGCATCGGATTTTATGTGTACAATAAAAACTTAAATTCGAAATTGTACTGGTACTGCTGAATGCAGCGTGGGTCGAATTTCTGATAGTACCATGTTTTTAAAATAAAGTAATTAAATTGAAGTTGCGGACCATAGTAACAAATTAAACAAAACGATACATACATTTTTTTTTCATTTTAGTTAAACGAAAAAATCGAAGGAGTCCATAACTCCAAATAATAACATAAGAACAACCGAATACCTTTTCGATTCACCCGCTCCAAAGCCGGCTTTGACAGCATAGTACACTTGCAAGGGCGGTTCAGGTCGTGAGGCGGCAATCGCACGTGTGACAGAGGCCCGATGCAGGCGTAGCGCATGCGCCGACCGTTCACCGGTTTTTGGGGTAGCACCGCGGATCCGGTTTTACGGTGAATTCATGGTCACCCATCAGACCAGACGCCCCACCGGTGGTCACCGTGGTCTATCACCGCCCGTTTACTGTTTTTCCTTCGTTTTCAGAACCAATTTCGGTACAATGCATTTGATCGACGCTGCGAACTTGAAAGATTGCTTTTTTTGCTGCTTCTGGCACATTTGGGTGAAAAGGAAACAAAAAATACTCCCAGAACGGTCGCTCGAAAGAGTGAGTTCTTGCCTCCCGTCACCTGGCAAGGCCTCGGTAGCGCAACAACCCTGACGGCAGCGTCCCGTCTCTTTGCATAGGAACATTGCATGTCCCATGTGAGTCACAACTGCTTATGGGCTTGGTTTGCAGAGGAGGTCATGCTCCAATCCCATCAATCGGACAGACGGACGAAAGTGAAAGCATCAACATCGGAGAACTGACTGGTAACGCGATCCCTGTTGCCAGTGGATATTTGGACTAGAAATTTTGACAATGAAAGCATTTCGCCTTGGCACTAGCCATGATTATGAAAGACGCATATGCTTGTCGCAGATTATTCTGCTGAAACAGGAAGGTCCTACACAGGAAGGAGCATTTGAGTTTCTTTGTTCTTAATTGAACTGAACAGCCTGTTGTTTGGGAGAAAAGATCGGATTATTGATGATCAATTGCTGATCAGGTCTTATTGAAAAATGTAGAAATTAAACTGACGATTAGATTTTATTGACTCCAAAAATTCCAAGCTCGTTTTCTTCTTCCCTTACTCCCTTTTTCAAGCTAATCAGTTTTCCAGGCACATCACCAACAAGAGAGAAAAAAACTCACAAAACCCAATTATCCGGTTCGATCGCTGTCGCGTCCGAATAGTTTAACCGAAACCGAGGTAATAAATAAAAGGCGTCTTTATGGCCGGAATATTTATCAGCCGAATCGCCGGACACTTAAGCCACTTTCTTCGCCGCCTCCTTCCTTACGCAACTCCATAAAATACGCTGTACAGAGCCACAACTACATGCGCCGAAAGATGATAACGGATGATCGGCCCACCGACACCGATTTGCGGGTTTACCGTTTCGACTGGCCAATCGCCCGAAAAAAGTGTGCGGAATCAATTTAAATATAAATGACTCCATTTCGCAACCGAAACGCAAAAGACTCAAACTGAAACGGGAAACTAAAATCGCCAGCTGAAGTAAACATCTGAACAACTTTCGGTCTAAGTTAAAATGACCATATCGCATGTGTGTGAGTTTGTTACTCATTCAAACCGATTGGAAAACAGCTGGAACAACAGCGCCGGCCTGGCCGGAACGGAGCATTGCCTTAACGTTTGCGACTCGGCGCCCAGGACTGTCAACCCGGACCAATGTTACAACATAGCTTTCGGCCGTGGTTACTTGCAGCGGTACCGATGCACCGATTGATGCATCGTCCGTCCGTCGCCGAGAATGGGCACCGCTTCACTTTCTGTTTTACGTCCGCCAAGGAGCGTGCCGGGAGCGTATCGGTGAAGTCGATCGATTATGCTACCGAAAACCGATCGCTGGTGTTCACGCGGGTTTGGAATGCCAGCGGCGGCGCGGCGGTGTGGGGAGAGGCAACATTTCAGCAACCCCGAGCACGTCCAAAGCAACACCGTAAGGGTTAGTTGGTGAAAATTTAGTCGAACCACCTGCAGCGCCGATTGCCGCTAGTCCGGTGCTCCGGAGACACACTTTGCATACGAAACGGTCACTTCACGGCAAGCGAGCTGGTGGTAGTGGCCGTGTCCGTTGGGGGGTATGATCACTTTTCATTTCATTTCATACCACAACACCGTAGGGCCATTAGGGGAAGCCTATTGCCCCGCCTCAAGTGCGGAAGTAACGCCTGTAACGCAAGATCGCAAGAGGCACGTGTTACGGCGGGTCAATAAATATGACCCACCGGACCCACGGCCAACTCACTGTCAGGTTGGCCTTCGACTGGGTTCACGGGTCGATGCGGTGCCCCAATTGCTACAGATAGCCCGAAACAAATTGTGATAAGATCGTGCTGCGTGTGTGACTAGTGTGGGTGTGTGTTCCTGTTCCTGTTTCAGCTCCAGCAGACAGTTGCCATTCCCGAACGCGATGCAAAGAAAAGCTAAGTGTGCGGTGGTGTTCCTGCTAGTGGCCCTGTTGGCCACGGATCAGACACTCGGATTGCAGAAGAAGAAGAAGAAACGTGGCATTTACCACGGCCTGCACGGTCTGCACGGCCTGCAGGGTTACGCTCTGCCGGCGGCCGGCGGACTTCTGCCCCATGCTGACCACTTACACTTTCTTAAGGGCTACCACCCCAGTCCGTATGCCAAGTTCTCCCCGGGACCGCACAAATCATTCGGTGGGGTGCTACCGCCCGGCTATGCCCTCTTTCCCGGTAGCGCAAGTGTGGCATCCTATCAGCGAAACTTCCCGCGCTATCCGACCGTGTACGGCGGGAACCCGTTTCTCGGTTTCGGAGTGGCCCCGGTCAAGCCACTGACTGGTTTCGCATCGGTCGCCACGGGACTAACACCACTCGCACCGGCTCCCGTTCTGCCAGCTCCCGTTCCGCCGCCTGTTCCAGCAGCGTACCCGCAGGCCTTCTACCCGTTGGCCACCACCGGAGCTACCGCTGGCAGCACACAGCAGACCTTCTTCGCGACTTACCCTCAGAAGCCACTCATTCCGGTGGCGGTTCCGGTGGCGCACGATCCCGCCAAGATACCCCAAGTCGTCGTGTCGAAACCTGTCTTTGCCTCCTTCTCGGCGGGGATACCGACCAACGGATTGATCCCGGTGCCCGGCAGCTACTACCCGGGTGTGGCAGTTCCCAACGGACAGCCTCAGTTCGTCGGGGTGCCGGTTGTCACCGGCAGCGCGAGTGGGGCAACACCCAGTTATGCCACCACCCTCGGTACCGGAACGACAACAGTCACGCAGGCTCCGCAACAACCGTGGCGTCCTGTGGTAGTGAACCATCCGGCCCCTACGCCGGCACCACCCGCCAACGCGTATCTGCCGCCGTATGGGCCAAGCTCGCAGGGACAAATCTACATCAGCAGCACACCGGCCCCAGCTCTGCATGATCACCATCCACAGCAGCCCCATCACCAATCGTTGCTGGACTACGATCAGGGTACCGTGGTGGCTGCCTATGGCGCTTTTCAGAACAGAAACATAACCCTGATCTCATTCTCTCGCCTTGCAGAAACACTGCACCATCCGGACGGAAGCGGAGCCTTCAATGGCCAGCCGTACGACGTTGCCTCCAACCACGGTCGGTACACCG
>NC_071286.1:42369271-42409662 GCF_943735745.2 Anopheles bellator
TATCGAAAGACTTCGACAGCCGACATTGGTAAGCGAGGAACCCGTCTGAAAACGTTGTCTTTTCAATTCAAAAATTCGGTGGCATCGCGATAAACTGAGAAAGTTCATCGTACGTGATCGAAAATCTTTTCCATTTTTATTTGCTACCAACATAAGCCAACCAAAAATTTAGAGTTCCTATTGGTGAGAAGGCAAAATTTCTGAGTCATGTTTGAAGGCAGCAACGGTTGCATGTTAATTTATTGCTCGGTAAGAAGCGGAAACCGGTAGATCACGTCCGCTGATACAGTGTGACTCTACACACTTTCCATTGCATATTTACACTGTTTATTCACCTGCAGCAGCATAGCAGATGGCTTTATACGATGTGACCTGTAGCGCACTAAGACTTCGCAATAAAGATGAACGCCTCACATGGTCACTGTACTGGGACTGTATTATATGTGCATACTCGGCCACTAAACCAAAGTTCGGTAGGTATTCCATGTTTGGGTCTTAGCTTTTTTGAGACCATTTGTCCTTTGTCGAAAAGTTTTGCAAATTAATGCAATGCTTTGGCTCAGGTCCACGGTATCCGTTTCTGTTGTTTGCTTCTGCTACTACGAAAGCCTCCGTTTTACGCTCTGAAAAAATCCCTCTCCTGTTGTTACGTTGGCAGATTGCCTGGGCCAAAGGAAGCAGATATCCCGAAGCAATGTCAGTTTAATGATGTCCCATTATAATCAACCATGAAACCATTAAACGAAGAGAAAACTACGAATGATTATAGACTGAGATGGCGAAATTGCATCGACGGTGATGCGAGAATGGTAAGAATAATAGATTGGTGGACGAAGCGGTGGAAAGATGTCCTATTGCAGGCAAAGACCGCTCGGTGGTTGTGGTGATCAACAAGACAAATAGAGAGGACCTTGTTGTATATTGTATAAAATGTTTTACTCATGAAACAGGTGATTCTTCAACAAACGTATTTGCGAAAAACTAAAGCCCATATTGTTGTGTTATTTTTTCATCTGCTCAATCCAACTCTGCAAAAAAATTCTAACTTCAAGTTTTGTAAAATGTTTTTCCGAAAAACGAACGATCCGATAAAATAAATCAATGGTATTTATATAATTTTTTAGAGCTACCCCCAACGGTGTATCTGATATGGGACCTGCCCACGTGCACTGCTTTAGGAAACCACGATCGAAAATGCCATCCACTATTGCCTTGCAAACTGATATTCCCCGGGGCTCGCTGCCGGCATATTGGTGGGGTTCTATATATCCTATCGATTTGATCACCTTTACGACGAATGTCTTGTCCGTGGACTTGAGCTCAAGCTCTTCCAGACCAGCCAAGCTTTGCACGGGGAACTGAAACTGAAACTGAACATCCACTTGTTCGATGATGGCCAAATGCTCACCTCCCACGATCTGATCAAGTTGTACATTCAAAGCTGCCGTTTCGGAAAGAACCTGTGTCAACAAAGCATGAATCAAATCTTTCCCCGAAGAGAAATGTTCATAGTGGCCATCAGTTTGCGTTGCCAATGACGAGGAATATTTAGCCTTCTTCATTCTTCACTAGTTTCGTTTTTCCGGTATGTGTTTAGTACCCAAAACTCAACCGGTCCGAAGGTCGTTGGCCTCACAACGCAGAGCTGTGTAAGAAACAAAACATAAGAAATATTATAAATTTAGAAACTGTCTATAGCGATAGGGTCGTACCAGTGTGAACTTTGGCAACCAGTGTGATTCGTGACGTTCAATTTGTAAATAGCATTGTCAATGAAATACTCACGATCGAACATGTAGATGAGCAACATCTTAAATTCCGAAAGTATCCATTAATTGGCCTGATATTGCAGCAACAAATAAGGATCGTTATTTATTCCCGTTCAAGTGCTGCAATGTAGTGAACCTGTACTAGAGATGTGTAACAAAAACAAACTGTCATCTGTCATTTCGCTTGACGAAAAATATTATTCTAATATTCTATATTCTATTGTAATATTCTTAATATTATTGTTTTATTATTATTAGGTTCATTAAACCGCACAACGATACTCTATAGAAAAAAAGCCCCAAACACCAAACAAAAAGAAAGTCTTTTCGCGCTCCTCTATATTTGAATCTCTATACTTAGGTAAACAAAACCACGCGAGTTCCGTCAAACGTCTAAATCGTAAATCGTGTTGATTTTCCGGCAGTGGTTTATTTTTGTGTATCGGAAAATGGCCCGATTGCTACAGCGCCTTTCCGGTGCTTTGCAAAATTTAGAGTATTACCTGCTCGGTGGATATGGATTCCCACCAAGTCACGGAGGTAAGTTTCCAGCGTGCTGTCCGCTGGGAAGTTCGCCTATATTTACGTAACGGAACGTTCCCACATATTAACGCTCTTTTCAGGTGCGCTCGCGTTGGCCTGTTTGGACAATGTGCCGCACACCACACCTAGAGCGGAACCGTTTTCGGTGCGAGATCTGCTCGGCGACGGTATTTTGTGGGCCGTGCCCAAGCACCGGCGTACGGTGGAGAAGCGACACAAGCGCAAGTACGGCTCGCCGGATTACAAACTGAAGATCTTTACACCCAAAACCCACCTTCGTACCTGTGCCAACTGCGGTAGTGACCACGAAGTCGGTGTGCTGTGTCGTAAGTACAAACGTGGACGGTGGTGGCACTCGTTTCTTTTGCCTTATGCCTCCCTTTCGTGTTGTATCTTTCCCACGCAGCTACTTGCTACCGGCAAGTTCGCACCGAAACCGAATTGATGCAGGAGAAAATTCAAAACGAGCTGGGCCTCGAACCGATCGACAAGGAGGTTGTAGTGCTGTACGATCGCGAGAAAGTGGAGCATTCGGATGAGCTCTGGCAGGGTAAACGCATCGTCGAGATGGAAAAGCCGCGCCCACAATGGTTTAGTAAAAATTTGCTTCAAACAACCACCGAGCAGTCTTCTGAACCCGATGAGCTTAAACCGGGAGCGGAAAAATTGGGTTAGGCGCCTGCAAAGATTATGACATAGTTGGGTAAGCTGTAGACCATTTCATTTCCTTCCGCACACCAAAATAAACATTAATATCCGCCATAAGCAAAGCAGACACAAATAAAAGTTCCAAACCTACCAACCGATATAATCCTAATTGATTCCGGCGTTACTATTTGAAATGGCGATTTTTTCAATAAATAACAATAAATTCTGTCCATTTATATTTTTGAATCGAAGAACGATGTGTATTGTTCGATTCCTTTTCAACTAAGTATTTCTTTGCGATTATAAATGAATGTGTCGTTTAATGTACACTATCCACACTCTCTAGTGCCGCCGAAGGCAGTAATTTAGAATGGACATTCATTGGAATCGCACAAAACACTTCTACGATCACCTGAACGTTTTTCTAGAGCCTTTCCGTCGCCCCTTCTTGCCACCATCGAACGGATCCTCATCATCGTCCGCGGCATCGCGTTCTCGGCTGCTTCGCTTCGCCTGCTGGTCCCATTCTTGTTTCAGCTCTTGTAACATGGCCGGGGTGAGCAAACCCTGCGCCAGCAGGCGCTCTGTCAGTCGACCGCGCGTCCCGCTTGCTCCCGCCTCTCGGTAATATTTGCTCTTGCGCTGCCGCATTACGAACGAATCTTCATCCGGCGTGTTCGTTGAGACAGCCGTTTCCGAGTTCTTTAGCAGCTTTGTGATCTGAAACACGCCCTGCTGAATGATATCGTCCAGCTCACGCTGGATGTCACGCACCAGCTTCTCGTCGGGGAAAAGGTCCGGAAAGCGGTAGCTTAGCCATAGGTACAGATCGAGCACATCGAATACGGCCTCTAGGTGTACCAGATCGATGATGGTACGAGGCAACTGGAACGGCCAGCCACATTGATTACAGAGCCAATCGAACGTGACCGGTTCGTTGCGACTGTACCGCCGCGCGTACTTTAGGAACATTGAGCACACGAACGGCATGTTGCGGTTGATCGGGGCGCAGCAGAAAATGTAGCGGGCTCGCAGCGGTAGCGGCACGTGCTGTATCGTTTCAGCTAGGAATTTAAAATCCTCCGTGTTGCACATGAAATAAAGCGAATCGTCAACCGTGCAGAGTGAAACGAAGATTTCCATCAGATTGCTGAGGGTCGCATTGGGCAGGTGGTATGCGTAAAGCTCGATCATGTCGGCCGTCGGATGCAGGCCAGCCTGTGCCAACGGTTCCGGTGTCTGGCCAAGAATGGTCTTCAGTGTCGGCAGATCCTCCGCTTTAAACGTTGTCACGTACCCCTCTTCCCACTTCATGCCGTAGCGACCAGCACGGCCGGCGATCTGCAATGCTTGCGAAACCGAGATCGTGTCCATCTCCTTTTCACCTTTCTGGTTCATCGTCGGTTTAATCATCGAGTAGAAAATCACGCGCCGTATGCTCAAATTAAGTCCCATACCGATCGCGTCAGTTGCTACCAGTACCTTGCAGCTGTTGTTAGGATCGTTGAACTTTGCTGCTTGTGCAAGCTTCGTACCAGGCGGAAGACCCCCGTAAATGACGGCCACTTCTTTTCCGCGCGCTTCAATCTCTCGCGAAACGGCATAGATGTCGTTTTTGCTGAAGCAAACGATGCAGTCTCCGGGCTGAACGTTATCCAGCATTTGCAAAGCGTGATCCTCGACGTGCAGTGGCGTGAGGCGCTTGTAGTTTCTCACCTCCATCGACTCGTGCGTCGTTTCACACAGCTTTTGCAGCAGATCGGCCGTACCAGGTTCGCCACACACGTGAATCTCTTCGGCCATCAATCCAAGGAATGCTCGCGTCCAGGCCCAACCCCGACCGACATCTTTCAGCAGCTGTATTTCGTCTATTACCGCTACCTCATCTGAAAACGCAAAATACGAGTGACCCTGTCAGAGTGTGTGCATCACGAAATCTGTCTACGTATACTAACAGGGCGTGTTGATCGACGTCATCTCCACCGTACAGGCGACGTGCGATGAAGGTGCACCATCTGGATTGGCAAACTTTCGCTCTTCGCCAGTCACTAAATCGCACGGCGTTCCCCGTTGGTTGCTCTTGTTGTACACCTCGCTAGCCAACAGCTTCAGTGGTCCACAGTAGACGCCCGATTTTGCGGCCAGAAAACGCTCCATCGCGTGGTACGTTTTACCCGAGTTAGTCGGTCCGGAGTGGAAGATCACTTTCCGGTTCATACCGCGCGCGTTCGGATACCAGTTGGCCGGCTGGCGCAGGTCCGATATTTTCTTCAGATCGTCCATGCACTCTAGGTGCGGAAATATCTGCTTAACGTGCCGTAGAAAATACGGGAAAATATCGTCAACGTGGCCAGCCCCCTGCAAAATATCGCTCAACACCACGTGCAAGTCGGGCGGCAATGCATCCGTCTCGAGGCAGTACTTTCGGAAGCTAACGAAGGCTTGTTGTTGCAGATTTGCTAAAATAAAGCACATAAAATCCGTTAAAACCAGGGCGCTGGAGTCGCAGGCCCATACTCACAGTCGATGCCATTTTCGATGCAAAGGAACTTGATTTCTTTGCGATTGCTGAATTTCAGGATCACCTTCAGCATTTCGGCTTTATCGAGCGTTCCGGTCAGTTCGGCACCAACGTTGATATCATCCGGACTCGGGCGGATCGGAATCGGTGTGAAAAGGCGGCTATCATCCTTCTTACCTCTAAGCGGAATAGTTATCCCGGCATAGCCAGGAACCAGAGTTTGTTCAACGTAGACAGTGCCTCGTCGGTTTGCCCGCACCGAGTTCAGCAACGTCCGACAACATCGGGATAGCCCGTGACCTGTTTTCAACATTTCACAATCCGATGCGCATTAACTGTTTACGCGACCCTATTGTATAATTCCATGGACGAAATCGGCAATCGGCAACCTTTCTCTTCAACGATCTCTGGTCCTTGCTCTTGGCTTGAACGCACACGCACGTGTATTGACACCGCGAACTGTCAGAGCAGCTGTCAAGTGCATTCCTTCATTCCTTCAAATTCTCCCAGTGTGAATCATAACAAAACAAACGAATTGCTTTGGTTGCACCCAAAGGGACCCAATCTGGGATTTATTCGTTTTTTCTTCGTGGACGATTTGGCTTAGTTATTCAATTTTTAAGAGCCGACTACACACAGGGTCATGGGACTTTTCGGTAAATCGCAGGAACGGAACCCGAAAGATATGGTAAGTGGGCAAGGTGTGTGATGCGAGTTTTCCTGGTAGAGAGTGAATCGCACTCTTATTTTAGGTACAAGAATGGACATCAAAATTGCGCAAAGAATCGTTCGCCCTCGACCGGCAAATACGATCAATCCAGCGAGAGGAGGACAAAATTAAACGGTCACTGAAGGAGGCAGCCAAAAAGAACGACAAAGAGGTGTGCACGATCCTGGCGAAGGAGCTGATACGCTCCCGCAAGGCGGTTAACAAAATCTACACTAGCAAGGCGCACATAAATTCGGTGCAGTTACAAATGAAAAACCAGTTGGCCACGGTGCGTGTGGCCGGTTCACTGTCAAAGTCTACCGAGGTTATGCAGGCGATGCAGGCGCTGGTGAAGCTGCCCGAGGTAGCTGCGGCGATGCGCGAAATGTCGAAGGAGATGATGAAGGCCGGAATCATCGAGGAGATGATTGACGAAACGATGGAATCGCTCGAGGACGTGGAAGAGATGGAAGAGGAAGCGCAGAAGGAGATCGACAATGTATTGTGGGAGATCACGGCTGGTAAGCTGGGCGAAGCTCCGGCGACTCCGATGGCCAATCCCACCAAAGACGAACCTTCCACGTCGCGCGTAGAGCAGGAAGAGGAAGAGGAGGACGATATGAAGGAAATGCAAAGTCGACTGCAAGCGCTGCGTTCGTGAATGTCCGTGTCGCCATTAACCGTGTTAACATCTCGCTTAATTTTAACCAATTCACGAAAACACACACAGACACACAGTGATGCATCGAATTCTCGTTGTGGTATTATTATTTGCCCGCTCTGTGTAACCAGAAGTCCTTCCCGGCATCGACGAATGTCCCATTTGCGATCACTTAGAATAATAAAACACATCCTATAAGGAGTTTCTTCCTCTAGCGAATGTTGAACCTAACTCAAGTAGGATTTTTATTTCAACGTGTCTTTTAGCCAGTTAGAATAAAAATATTTGCATAAATTTTAAAATCAATTTTCTGTAAATTTTCTGATTGGTGGCAATACGTCATCATTTGTTATTTGTTAGCAACCTCCAATTGTTAGTAGATATGTAAAATTTGGGCCGTATCTTTCACAATACATTTTGGCAGCAAATGTTCGCAGTTTGTTGCAACTGCAACTCATTTTGGGGTGAAAATCAATTAAGCAGCAGCTCATAGTTTTACACTCAATGTACTTACTTACTGCACTTATTGTCAGGGTCCGTCTTTCGCATAGATTCCGGTGCAGCTCAAACGGATAATCTCAGGATTGACGATGGCAAATCGCTGCTAATTCGCCCTTCTGCCCTTCGTAAATCGAGTAGAACGATACAAGTAATGTTGATTTTGTCGTCATTTTTGTTCTTTTTATTACTGCAACAAATGCCATAAAATACTTAGTTTTCGTTTTTTGTTGTTGTCTGGATTTTCGTGAGTGAGTCGGTTGAGTTTCCGGTTTGTATGAACACGCAAATCTAGTTTCTCACTTCTGCTAAGCAAAACACAAACCACTCGGTCTGCGGGAGTACATTGCTCCAACTTCCCCTGCTATTCGTATCCTCTGCTTACTACGATCGTGGTTTAAAACTGCCATACGCACATTACGGCCTATCTGCATAGCATCGCATCTATCTTTCGTCCGCACTGTCCCTAAGTTCGGTTCAGTCACAGTGCGTCTGACTAAATCCGGTTGCTCGCAACTTATTGCTTCTCGTTCGCTCGGCCGAAACCGCCCGGGGCCATCCATCCTGGATCCATCGTGCGGAAGAAACAAACCAACTAACTAACCAAACAAATCAAGAACAAACATACACCCAGCCTGCTATATTTTCGTGCCTTAAAAGTGATACACCGCTTAATATCTTTGCGTATGCGCATTATACGTATATTCACAGTTCGCTACCGACAGAAACATAGTCCTCCCCGCAGCATTCTACTAAACTATTGGCCACGTGGACCCGGCCATTTACCTTCTTTCGTTTTATTATTCGTTGCGATTTTAGTATCCTTGTTCTATCGTTTGAGACCGCGTTTGCATTCTTTCCCTTCAGTTTTATCCACTCTAGTTTTGATTTTGATGTTCCTTGTTTGTTTTGGTCGTATGCTAAGATTCGACCGTTTGCTGTTTGATCCTGTATTTTCTCTTCCGCCTCTAGCTTTGTAACGTGCTTTGCAAAAACAAAACGCAACATAGATACTGAAACCTATCGCTACTGGCGCAGTGGAGCCATTGTTGTAATTCAGAGTTCCATCCTATCCTGCACTCAGATAGTATTATTGGCAGGAAACTTAGCGTTACTAGAAACGATGTTTTTCCATCTCGTCATATACTTTCCTTTCTCACCAACCGGACACATATAACCTTGGCTAAGAAATGTGAAGTAGATTTAAAAAACACACACACACAAAATCGAAGCAAAAAACCAAATTTGTTATCTTCAGTTAATAAATATCTAATAATCACAATGTTTACTTTTTTCCGCCCCCTATTCGTCCAGAAAACTTTCCTTTATTAGTTCCAGCTGTTGTCGTGCACAATGCCGGCTGCATTCTTTCCACCCCTGGCCATTAGATATCTATCATTGCGCGCGATACTGCGCATACAAAGTTGCTTAGCTCCTGTTTTCTTTTCCTGCGTTACCCTACGATCCAGTAACGATTTTTGTTCGATTCGCAGTTCCGTCTCGGCATTGCCCATTTTAAAACCCATGCTCAACACGTAAGCAGATCCTCTTTCTATGGTGAGTTCAGTCATTCAGATAAAATCGATAACATGAGTTTGGCGGTGTTCATGTCAGCACCGGGTGCGCGATGTGTTCGGAAAATTAGTGTTAGACACATGGGTGCACATCGAAAAGCGAGGGACTGAAAGGGATCGACACGAGTTAACTCGTGTCATCGCCAAGCGTGCTTTCGCGACTGTTTGCTGCCTTCCCATTTTACCCAAACAGAAACAGAAAGAAACAATAGAACACATCTTATGAAGATGATAGCGAGTGCGAGTTGTAGGCAGTTAAATTTGGGAGTTTCCCACGCTTACCAGCTTTTATACTTAATTCGCGCGTTGAGTATTTTGCCATGGTTTGCATGCCGCTGCGAAGGCAACTGTTGGAAATACCCTTTTTAACGTGTCGAGCGAACACGTGATGTGCGCTTTCGATGGTCGCAATGAGGAGAGCCAGTGTATCGGAAAACTAGCCAAATGAACCATTGCTATGTAATGATATGTGTGTGAAAACGGATAACGAAAACAAATCAGGAATCGTAAAGATAATCATCGGCACATCGAACGGTGGAACAATCAAGCCAGTATGTCCATTCCGTCTTATCCAGCTTCATCGTTTACTCATCACCAACCCCGTTTTCGTGTGGTTCGCAATCACCTTTTGCGAAACCCCTTTGGTCGGTGGGAAAACATTAAATAATTGTCAATTTTTGTTCTTCTTACCACTCAACATGTAATTCTTGCTCTTTTAAAAACTCGCTTTACAATTCTTTATCGGCTCGAAACAAACTTGCGACAAACCTTAATTGTGTTAGCCACATACACCAACAAAAAAACGCGAAACTCTGAGCCTTCGCTTCATTGGACAAGGTACTTGTTCACCGCGACGGTAACTTCGTGCATCGCCTGGAGACTGTCTGCTTTCGGAGCAGCAGCGCCATGGGATCGGAAAGCGTGAGCCACAGATCTGGAAACCCCCTTTATGCAAATGCGATGGAACAACAATCGAGACCGAGAAGTAATAGATAAAAGTAAGGTCCGAACAAACGCCTTCCGTTCCTCTGATTCTGACACTATGATTATTGGTATTATTATTAATTATTAGTATTATTTTTGTCCTGCTAAAGTTTCGCTGATGCGTTGCAAAGTATCAGACTCCCTTTGTATATACCCTCCCACAAGGTTATCTCACACGGCCACTTACACCCGCTCTCTGGTTGTGTGTTCGTCCAACCACACTGTTTATTCAACCTGCCTCTCTGTCAGTCCTTAGTGAAATCATCACAAAGATCGATCGATTGATCGATGGATCACGGCATACGATCCTTCCCGTCGACATGTTTATCTTACAACAATACTCCACCGTTCACAACAGGTGGCTGCATTTCTAGCGGAGGCGGAAGGTCAGGGAAAGGGAGTTTGGACCAGCTTGTGGCATTGGAGAGTTGTGTCGATAAACACATGCACCTCTACAGACCTATTATATACAACTATCAGGATGTTGGCTCTGCTTACGCTTAGTCTTAGGTTCCTTCGGATGTTCTATCGACGGTCGTCGTGGGTTTCCTAACGTTACTAATGCACTTGCTACGGCAAGACCTGCCGATTGACCAGGAGGAGAATGTTGAAGGCCACCTATGGTACGAAACGGCGAGAGAAGGTTTAGTAAAATGCAACAAAGGATAACGATCGGAAGCCTACCCGTTGGTAGCCGGACTAGAAGCGAGAGTACCGCCGCCCTGTTGCCCTCGCATGGCTCCAGTGCAATTGGGCTTGGTGAATCCTGTTAAGTATATAACGAGCAATGTGGTAAAACACGAAAGAACTGAGATAATTCTTCTTCGTCGGTACCTTTTTACGCTTTCTCGGAGCGGCAGTAATGTTCTCCACCGCGGGCGAGAGCTCATTGTACTCTCTACTCTCAATCTCCACCAGGACCTGCAATGAAATTGAAAGTTTGTAATACATTGTCTCGCATCCGCCCGAAAGAGGCAAACAACCTGAGAAAACGGCCGCGAGGCCATCTGTTCCATCTCGACAAACAGTCGCTGTCGGCGCCGGAACATGTCGTAATGTTGCTTTATCTTCCACAGGATCGCCGCCATTACGAGAAGCAAAAGGAAACACCTGTGCCAACCGGGAAGGAATGACAGTTGAAGAGCGGGAAAATGGTGGGAAGTTCGTAACTTACGTGGAGAAGGTGATGAAAAATTGTTGTAAATTCAGTTTCGGATACTGCGAGAAAGCAATCTGTATCCAGAGCGGTGGCTGAAAGTCGTACACATACACGTAGAACGTGGAGAGTGTCACGTTGTCCTCGATGCCAAACGGATGCTCGAGCTTGGAGAACCGGTACCGAAAGGTGGAGCAGTTTACGGCGGAAAACAGCGGCTTCTCCATGCCGCCCGTCACTCGAACGGTGATATTCATCCGTGCGGCCACACTGCACGTAATGCTAAAGTCCGCGTCGATGTCCTGTTTGACGGGCGAGTTGCGGAAGTTGATCTGCGTAAAGTGGCGATCCTCTTTCTTGGACAGATTGAACGTGAACTGATAGTCGATCGTGAGATCGTAATAGCACGAACCGCGGCTCGGATCGCCGTGATAGTGGTTGGTCGCGTCGCATTTTTCGCAGTGATCACCGGCCAGCCCCTTCGTGCTGCAGAAACACTTGCCCGTCTCACTGTGGCAGTACTGTGCCTGCCCGTTACACTCACACTTCTGGCACACTCCACCATTGACCGGATTTCCCCAGTAGCCCGATTTACACTTTTCGCAATTAGCCCCAATCGTCAGGTGACTGCACGGCTGGAGACAAGTTTTCGAGTCCGGGCATGTACTATGGCCGTTGCACTGACAGCTAGGACAGTGCGTAAAGTGCCACCGCTGGGCCGGACATTCTAGCTCTTCGTGAGCACCACTGTCGCCACCGGGAAGACACTTGCCCAGTCCCGTCATCGACCCGTCATCGCACCAACCGCACGCCGGATCATCGCGACATTGGCCGCAGGTCCGGTAAAACCCGCACTGACTCTTGCCACTGCTTGCCGCGCGACACTTGTTCGATCCTGTAGTCCACTCCCGGCACTGGCCGTATGGGAAGCTGGCCGTGTACGCGTTCTTGTCAACGCACCGCTGCTCGTTCTGGCACCAAATGCACTCTTCCTGTGTACAGTTCCCACACGACGTTAGACCGGAACAGGCGGGCGGACACGCATCGTTCAAGGCGTCGCCTGACTTGTTGCGACTATACTGGCACCGACTGTGCTCGTAGTCCCAGTGGCACACGCTGACCGCCGAGCACGCGTGGCACCCGTGCAGTTGTCCGCACACGTGTTCCTCGCCGTCCGGACAGTCTTTAAGGGCTTTCGTGGGATAAAAGTCCGCGCGGTACGTGTACGAGACGTCGGGGCATTTCTCCTTCACGCAGATGCCCTTCCCGCTGCCGATCCCACAAAACATGCACCCGTACGCGGTCGACACGCAGCCCTGGCACGTCGTCAGCTGGCTGCACAGCTCATAATCCGCCAGCACCTGCTGGGTCATCACGAGGCGGCTCTCCTTCGGGCACACCTCCAAACTTTCCTGGTCCCGGTCGAACAGTCGCTCACGCTGCACGTCCATCACCGCCAAACACTTACCACGCTGGATGTCCCAAACACACTTCACGCCGGGCCGCGCATTTAGGCACAGTTCCGAGCGGTTTAGCGACCGGCAGTCGCCGGGCGTAAACTTCAGCATGTCGTTTATCATCTGCCCGTCGAAGCCCCCGTAGATGTAGAGTGATCGCTCGAACACCGCCGCAGAATGACCAAAGCGAGCCAGATCGGCGTACAGCTCCTCCGGCATCGGCTGCACGTGCCACGAGTCACACAGGACGTCGTACACCATCAGATCGCGACTGTAGCACTTGGCCCCGAAACTGTGCGACGTGTCGTTGTGCGTGTTGCCGCCAAACACCATCATGAGTCCGGGCGTAACGAAGGACGCCGTGTGAAGGAAGCGCGCCGTCGGAGCGGTTTCCAGCAGTGTCCATAGGCGCGCATGGGGATCGAAGCTGTACAGTTTGTTGCTCAACAGTTGCGAACTGTCGCTCTCGGACACGATCCCACCGTACACGAAGATGCGCTCGCGCAGTGGATCGTAGGCGGCCGAGTGACCGTAACCACCCTTCACCGGGTAGCCGCGCGTGCGGACGATCTTCCATTCGCGAGTCCCAAAGTTAAACTCCTGCACCGTGTTCAGGTAGCCAAACTGTGGCGAGTGGCCGAAGATGACGACCATCTTTTGCGCGCTGCCGCCACCGGGTGTCACTTTCTTCGCCCCGCCTGTCCCCGTGGGCTCGTAGTTGGTCACGATCGTGGCCGTGTGGCCGGCGGAGCGGAGCGGACCGCACATCTCGTACGTATCGTTGCACTGTTCCGATTTGACCGTGATGTTCTCCCAAATCTTGGCGCTCACGTCGAACGCCCACAACTCACCGCACACACCGCGGCCCTCAATGACACCGCCGTACATGAAAATCTTATCGCCGAAGATCACTGTCGACGCACCGTACCGCAGCTCTGGCGAGGGCTTGCTGTCACTGTGTGCCGTTTCCCACACCTTGCCATTAAAATCGTACATGTAGAGCAGAGCCTTAGCCTTGCCGTAGCTTTCGCCGGCCACCACGTACAGAGTGTCGTGGAAGACAGCCGCTCCGTGCGATGCGCTGCCCGGTGGGGTGAAACCTTCTGCTTCGCCTGCATCGATCGCCGTCCAGAAGCCGTGTGCGATTTCTTGCGAGCAATCGTTGCCGATAAAGCCATGCTTGCAGATGCAACGCTGCTGCTTCGTGTCGCACCAACCGCGACCCAGGTGGGCCGAACAGTAGCGCGGACAGCGCGGAATGTTGCAGGCCGCACCGGTGAAGCCGTGACTGCAGCTACACTCCCCACCTTGACAGACACCGTTACCGGAGCAGTTTACACGCGAATCATTCGTCGGACAGGCGTTCACCTGGTACGAGATGTTGAAGCCCGACATATTGTAGGCGTCATCGCTGAAAAAGTGCAGGAGGGCGGATCCCGAGTGGGCAAACACCTCCGGTATTCGACGGATGGTAAAGTTTTGCCGGTACATCAGGCCACTGAACACGGCTAGTAGGGGCGACTCGACCGAATCGCCATCGTACACGTACAGATGGTCCCAGCCACACTCGGTCGCAAACTCTTCCAGGTGCAACCGAATAATCGAGCGCTGGGGCGGCGGAGTTGATACCTTATCGGTAATGCTGTTGTGATCGCGGGCATCGATTAACCAACTACACTTCACACCGATCGAGTAGTTGCCAAGCCCATCGTGAATGCTCCCCGCCGCGTCTGTCAGTCTAAAATGGAACGGAAAAGAATGACGTTAATAGTCAAACGGTACTTAGGCCCCTATCTCGCTGTTTGTGAGTCGCCAAAATTTTGGAACGCCCTGGGATATTTGGGGACCGGAAAAGTAATATGCATTACTAACCGGAACTACAACCATGGCCTCCTTTCTCATCGGCTAATGATCGGGAAACAACCACGATTCCATCCACGCTGATATCGTATCGAAAAGCGGATTCTCAGAACGCCTTTTCAACCCAAATCAGAAGCCGCGGGTACACACTTCCGTCCTCTGCTCGGACAACAACACCCATTCAACGCGTCGAGTTGTTTGGGCAAAAAGATAAGAAGCAATCCCGTGGCCACACGGTGTACGAAAATACACACGATGCAGTGTAATCTCCCGAAACGAAGAAAAAAAGACAGGAAAAGCAATAATAAAAGCATACATCAGCCTAAATTGAACCCATTTTCGTAATGCGCAGCGTTACGGTCCGCCAGAGATACGGACATGCAAACAATGGCAAAGGCAGGCACAGAAAGCTGTGGGTCCGTTTCTTTGTTGTCGCTAGGGAAGCACTCTCCAAATCGGAACACCAGTCAAAGTTTGGAGCATCGAAGATATCTTATCATGTCCCGCAACGGGTCTTATGCACAGAGCATCGGGTATCAATTACCTGGCACTTTTCTTTATTGAATTTCAAGCTGAAGTTCTCGAATCGAAAGTCATGGCGTTCACAACTGGCGTAGGCGACCCATTTTATAGCACGAACAGCTGGTAAGTCAGCAGTTTTGAGTAAATAGAGAGACTCAGGCAAACAGCGGACCGGATCGATACACGGCGTTGGACGGTTTCGATCGGCGGCATTTCCCAATGTGTCTTCGTTGTCTGTTCCTTAATCTGATTAGCCCCTTGCGCTTATGTGGCCTGCAAAACCTTCTCGAATACAGGTCACTGGGACAGCGGATGGACCCGGGCAACCCGTTTCGCTCTCCCCGGGGTGGCTGCCGGAGGTGGCAGATAAACTGGTTTGCCCGCACCACTTACCTAACTTTGCCGCCACAGAACTGGCACTCCGAGCCCTGCCAGCCGTCCGGGCAGAGGCAAGTTCCGTTCCTGCAGACTCCGCCGTTCATGCATCGTACCTCCGCACACTTGCCACCCGTCTCGGCCAGTGCGGCCAGCCCTTGGCTGGATCCGTGCACCATCAGTGGCCGAAACTGGCACGACAGGGCAAGCAGCACCAGCGAAAGATGGCATAGCTCCGAGTGGCGGCCCGGGCCGATCCTACATTTTCTTCGGTACTTGGATTTGTGTAGCAGATAAACAAACATTTGCAAATATTCGAGCGGCATTCCGCTTCGATGCGCTCCCGGAAGACCGCTCCACTTTCGACGGATCAATCGCTCGAACGGTGCAGCGGCGGGTGCAGCACAACCACCACTCCGTGCGCGGCACTCTCTGGATCACGCACACCGCCGGCCACACGCATACACACGCACTCACAATCGAACAGCACGATCAAACACGGTCCGCGGTCGACGTTCTGCGTGTCTATTGGTGCCAAAACAAAAAAGGAGGCCCTTCCCTTAGGCCAGTGTCGCCCCACTGCTGGATTTGACTATTGGCCACGACCTAAAACCTGCGTCATATTGGTTCAGCTTTTCACTTTATGCCAATCTCGGACGCGATTCACCAGCCATCCGCACACATTGCACCATTCCTATTGTTGCGACTGGTGAAAGACAAGGAACAGACCTCCTTTCGGTTCGGTACCCTCCTTTCTGCCACCACACGGTGCTTTGCGCGGAGAGGGTGGGCAACGATCAATTCCTCTATCCTGGGGGGCCGCACGCAGGGATTACGTTTAAGGGTCACATTCTCCTGGGGCACCGATGGCACAGCTGTATCCCATACGAGGCCACCAGACGACACACGGATTTCCTTTGCTCGTTCCGGATGCGTTTTAGATTTCCTCCTCCTTCTTCTGTGTGACTTTTCTTTTCGTCTCGCCAATGACAGCCAGTTTCTTCGACAGCCAATTTCGCCCGTTATCTGTCAAACGGTGTCGAGGAAATATTTCCTTTTCGCCACATAAACAATCGAAAAAGAAAACGGGCAAAGTGAGAAGAGTGAGAGTGAGAATTCGAACGAAAAAAGTGAGTGAGATAAGAAGAACATAAACACATAAACAAGAAGCATCTGTCAAGATCGAGTCGCAAAACGAAAATTTTAAAAGTGTCGTAAAGTACGTAAAACTTTGCTTCATTGGCGTTCCCCAAACAAAGAGGCCTATAAAGTGGCATCTGATTCGCGAGTGCGTGCGTATTTGGTTCGTTTACCGCGTTATCTTCGTTCGCTACACTAAAATTGGTGTCTTGGAAAGGACGGTGTGCGGAATGCGCATAACGCGATATTCGCGTTCCACTGGCAGAGGGGCCTACTATTATCGTACACCCACAAACCCGTACCGCCGACGTGGGGGCCCCTACGATGGACCACCATCGCGGGGATTCAACATCCAGAGCCAGCAACCGATGCGTCATGGCCACGATCGGCGGACTCGACTCATTTCACCGGATGATAGGTTGGCGTACCGTGCGCGTGACGAGATGATGCGGATGGTGCGGGACACGTTGGATCGGCGATCCAGATCCCGCGAACGGTATCGGGATCCGGATTTGCGACGCACTAGCCGGGATCGGAGCTTGTCCTCGGTGCTGAGCGACATCAGCTCCGGCAGTAGTTGTTTCGGAGCAGTGCGTGCCAGCGAAGCTTACGGCAGTCCAGTGTACGAAGATCTCACCGAAGATGAAATCCAATCGTTGGAATTGGAGGAAGAAGAGGAAGACGAAGACGAGGACGAGGAAGAGCAGACGTCGTCGTCGGCGGAAATGATTGTAGCACCACCGATGGTGCGGCACAAGAAGCGTAAGAAAGACAAAAAGAAAAAGGAAAAAGTCAAGGAACGGGAACGGAAGCGCGCGAAAAAGGAACGGCGCCGGCAAAAGGAGATTCTCGAAGAGCGCATCTGCCCTCCCGAACACGAGGTGGCGCAGTCGAAGGAGATTTTCGCCTCCGGCCAGAACATTCTGGTCAGCGTTAGTTTCATTGACAGCGAAAAGACCACTGAGCGCGAAAAGTACAAGAAAAACAAACACCGGAAGAAACTGAGAAGGCAAAAATTACGAGGAAAAGTTACCGTCGCTAAGGAGGAAACACTGCCCAAGGCAGACAGGAGAAGCTCGGGATCCGCGGACGAAGCAAGTGTGCCGGCAGACGAGAAGAACAATGTGGCGCAAGGTAAGCTGCAGGAAACGCAGCACAGCTTACTAGAACACCATCAACAGCAACAGCAATCAACAATTCAGGCGCCTCCAGCAAAAAAGAAGAAATTGGACCCGGCAGTTAAGCCGGTGATGGTGATCGACCTGGAACGGTCCCCGAGCGGCCAGGTGATATCTAGCCCACGAGAGGTTATCGTTCTTAGCGATGAGGATGGCAAACGAGCGCGAGGAACAGAAGAAGCAAAGCCTAACGATATCGACCTGAACAATCGGGGCCCCAATACACCACCGGAGCCGGCTCCAAAGTCGCCGGATTCGTACGATCCCTTCCAGCCCACTAAATCGTCACCAAGATCGGGTATTTCAACGAACGATATAGGCAGCATATCAACAATAAGCTTCCAGGAACCCCGCCATCTCCATTTGGACGAGCCGAAGGATGAAGTGAAGGCTGAATTCCATCACCCGCACCATCATTTACATCCTCACAGCCACCATCATCATCACCACCATCACCATCATGGCCAGCATCATCACGGCCATGCGGCTCAGGAACGTCTGCTCGCACCGACGGATCACACGAGCGGTTCCGCTGGTTTCCATGATGACAGCATCCTCGACCTGCATCCGGAGTCCCCGTTTGAGAAGCTGGACGTAAACAGTCCCCGAACGGTGGTCACATCGGCGCAGCACTTCCATCAATCCCCCATGAAGGCCATTATAAAATCTATGCCGAAAAAGCTGTTGGCCGCGGGCAACAGTCGCGATTCGCGGCCACATTCGGCAGCAATTAAATCAAACCAAACTGGAACCGGTACGACGACGGGTGGCGGAACCGTTGCCACAACCACTGCCGGCGTTCCATTTGAAGACGAACTGAACGACGGCGACATCTCCCCGTACTCGCCTCGGTCGAGCGATTGTGACGCGCAGCTCTTCGAGCCGCCACAGGATGGCAATGGAGAAACGCAAACCATCGCCCTCACGGTGGACAATTTGCGTAGGGTTTTTGGGAACGATCCTAAAACACTGTACGGTGATCTCCGCAAAAGCTACCAGCACCGTTCGGTGATAGCCGTAGATGAAATGTACAAACGTAAGCATTTACTGGATTTCGCCCTTAAAGTCAGCCTTTCTAATAAGGTGGTGTTTGGTTTTTGGTTTGCTTTCAGCTCACAAAATGACCCTGGAAATGCTGGACGAAATTCCGGACTCGGCCGTCGACATGCAGGTCAAAGAGAAGGTATGCGAATTTAACATCATCGATCTGTCGTACAGTAGTTGATTTATTGTTTGTTATTTCCTCTTCACCAGCTTATTAAAAAGCTTCAACGCCAAGAGCGGATCGTCGAGGAAGTAAAACATTTCCTTAAACCACACTTCAACAAAAAGCGCATCGACAAAGATGAATATAAGGAAATTATGAGAAAATCAATTCCCAAGGTGAGTGCGAAGAAACATGGGCGTAACATTTTCTCAGCAGCTTAAGGTTTACCTGAAAAAAAATTATCGAAGCATTGCCTACTCGAAAAGTCAAAATTTATTATTGTGTCTATTTTTCATTGGTTCATTGGTCAATACAAGTGTACAACAATGGCTTCTGAGTATCTTTACAATTCGTTCAAAGAAAGCCAACGGTGTTTTGCCTGTGCAAAGTGGAATAAACTTAAACTAAGTACTTTCTTTGCAAAAGGTTCCACAACCTACTTATCGCTCCAGTATAGAAAACCTTCATTTGGCTGTGTGTTAATCGTTACAGATCTGCCACAGCCGTTCAGGAGAAATCAACCCTGCGAAAATACAGGCTTTAATCACGGCGTACGTGAAAAAAGCAATTGCCAAACGGAAACTGCTTGGCATTGAGATTGGTTCCTCGTCCGGTACACCGTTGGCCAACATCAGTTACGTACCATCGACAACAGCAGCGCCAACCATACCACTATCAGCATCCGAAACCGCCCCGTCGGTGGTATTAATGAATCGTTGATAGTGAAATGTAAGAATGTTGGGTTAATGGCAACGGAGAGTGAAGCTACACCGAAATGCACTGTGGCTTGGCAAAGCATCGAGGAAAATGGTAACAAGAGGTATGAAATTGGGATCGGAAGTCGCAGTATCGTAGTATCGTCAACCTTTTGAATTTGATGGCCTTTTAAGTTAAGTGATTTTCTTTTATGTGAAAACCGTCGGCCGCACCCGATTTTGTCGCGTGTGTGTTTTTGATTGTGTGACCGGTGTAAGAGTACAAGGAAATTCGTTACCGACAGTGTGCGCGCCGCGTGTGTCCAAGGAGTGAAGAGGGTGAATAAAGAAGGCGAAATCGGAATAATTTCGTTTGGAGAAAAAATATATAAATTATATAGAATGTAATGAGATGAGAAGAGATGGTTCTGAATGCAACCGCAGCAAAGCACCCATTTTACAAAGGAAAAGCAGTATATCGGCCTCCAAGAGGCCCGGGTCCCGGTGTTTTCAATAGAAAAAGACGAAAACCCTAACACGGGTTTGTGTGGTTCGTTGCGAAGTGTGTTACGATTTTCGCGTCGTTCCCGGTGCACCTAGTTGTATAGTGCAGTTCCAGTGCCAGTGGAACAGTAAAAGTTCTTGGGGCATAGGGGTCACGGAAGAAGAAAATATTTTTGTGAACCAGTTGCGACAGATGCAAGCTTCAAGGAAAATAGCTAAAGGCCGAAAGGAGCACAGGGACGCGGGCATGAAGTGTAAAAAGCATTGTAAGTGCTGTTTGAAAAAACGTTCATCGTTCCATTTTCAAACATAATACGTCGAGCGATTAGAAAGTTCACTTTCTTGTTCGTGTACTAAGTTTCCCCCCGTTTGTGAAGCCCAGTGTACTGGCCGCAGCATAAAGCAATCCTATTACTAGTGTAGTGTGTAAGGTCATGAAATTGGAAGGGTGGATTGTGTAAGAATTTTGGCGGACCTCACTCGGAAATTATGCTTTCGTCATCCGCAAAGTGGTGCTGTGTTTGGAGTCTTGTGGAGGAAGCAAAAAATATTAAGCACCTCACCGCCTTTCCCCGTTACGATCGTGCGAATTTTAGAATATTTGTAAACTTATGGAAACGAATTCAAAGTTGGCGCACATCTCACGCTCATAAGATTTTGCGATCGACACTAATGCCCATCGCCATTAGTGAGTTAATGAATTTCTTGAAACCTTTTACAGGACAATACCGATCGGCCGTGGTATGTAAAATAGCTGAGGGGACAGACAAACACACACAAACACAAACGAGCGTCTGAAGTCCGGGTGTCCTGTCCGCCAGAAGAAGGCAAAATAAATTTGTAAATAGTAAAAGCGAACTGGCTACAAAAATATTCCCATTGCTTATTCCTTGTTGCCGTTCATGTTTAAGGCAACGAAAGAACGCCCGTCCGAAGTAACGTGCAATCTGTGGTTGTTTTCAATGTTTTCTTTCTATTAACTCATTTTCTCAAATGATTCTTTCGTTATGTTGTACGATGTTTAAGCGTACGTACGTTTTTATTTACTACTCCACACTTCTTGGACAATATTTATTCTATTTCCCACCGTTATCGATTCCTTCCTTAGATTCAATTCATTTTTTTTTTCTTTTGCAATGCATTGCATTCTCTCCATGACTTCTAACCCATTCAGGTTGTGCTACTTTCTCCAACCTTGTGGAACGCTTCCTGCTACCATTTTATTCAACATATGGCAGAATTCGGGTGTGACCGAATCTCAATGCATAAATGTCGACTGAAAAGAGCGAAATATTCTATTACTTTGTTATGTTTGCCCTTTGGCATAACGAAGAATTAATGTGGATTAATGTGCCGTAAGATACGTAACTTTTATTTCGTAACTTCGTAACTTTTATTTCATTCCTTAACCTTCGTCAATCAAATAAAAAAATGCTGGGTGGTTATTGTTTAGTTAGAAGTTACGGTCCATTTGTTTGCGTTCTTTAACTAGATTGCGAAGTGTTGACTTTGTGAAAAAAACTATTTTCTGTCTGAGTGTTTTTAATATGATATCTACGCTATTGTACATTGAGTGTAAAGCCCTAGAAAAAGATGTGAAAACCGTCGTTTTTCCTGTAAACACACTATTCTTCTCTTCTCTTTGACAATAGAACATTTCGTCAAATTTTTATTTCGTAATGTGCTTAAATGTGCCTTAAAATTTTATTTTAGCTCTTCATTGCTCATAACATTTAAGGATAAGCTAAAAAGCACATTTGCCTCATCGAGGCAATGCAAGCAATTCGACTCGTGAACGGACGCCGCATACCATAGGAAAGTTCCGTTCCTAGGAATGTTCAGTATTGGATTTCACCGGAAGGATTGATTTAGGCTTACGAGAGATTGTAAGTGAACCACAGACCGCAAACCACAAAACATGGCAGAAAACAGCAATATAACAAATCTCATTGACGGACATCAAAAGTAGAACAAAGTACATACTTGGCCTGTATTTAGATAAATCAGTGTGAGAAATAAATTTGAAATAATTTTTTCGTTAAACAGTACCTGATTGGAAAATAACTAACTCTAAACACTGAACAATTTAAGGTTACAGACTGGGAACTGGATGTTCTTTTTGCTATTATATCTTTTTCTGAATTTGAATCGATACACTAAATTATTAAAAAGTAACTGACGAGTGACAAATTGCCAATCCCTCCTTCAATTTTAATTATATCTGAAGGATAGAAATAACATAACCAAGCATCGTTATATTTGATGCTGAAGCAAGCTTTTAAAAAAATGCTAGCGACTAGTTATGTTGCTGGGCGCACTAACATACAGAGCCACATTTCATTCATTGTAAACAAGTTGCTTTGTTCTTTTGTCTTTTCGAGCTGACGACGCCTTGACGCCTGGAACCTATTTGTCTTAGGCAATTTCACATAACACACATTTTAGGTTATTTTACATAACACTTTCACTACGTTTACTTTGAAATTTTGTCTATATACAGTACACACAGATGCAATGTATACTATACATTACAGATATTACGAAATTTTGGAGCTCTACCTGACAAAATATTGGAAAAAACTACACTCAGCAATATTTAGTTCATTTGGTCACTTCATCTTTTTAGCAACGTTGAAGTAATCGCCTTTTTTCAATTTTAAATAATAATTTCACATTACAAGCTTATTTCGAGTCCATTTTTTTGTAGGAGAATTTGTGTAGCAAACAATATCCGTTGAAGTCCCTTAAAAGTATGGCCCTGTCCGATCTTCTCAGATTAAAAAAAATGTCCTTTGCAGTGAAGTTTTCAATAACTTTACTGCCAAGTAAAAAGATTTTGAAGTTTTTAGCACCACAAACAAAATGCACTGTATGTCCTTATTAATAGCATAAAGATTCAACCCAGATTTTTCGGTATTAAGCTCTTTATGAAAACCTGACAAACTTTCCTACTTAAGTACAGTTACATATTTAAGTTTTTTTTAATTTTGACGAAAAATTTGGGCTGTTCCCTTGTTTTTAATAGGACCGTTGCTCTTTTAGCATATTGCCATGCTTACATCTACACGGAATTTTCTTTGCTTCATTTAGGAAACACAAGACAATTTACGTAAGATAAATTTATTTTGAACTGATCAATTAAAGATTCGAGATGAGTAAAACAGCTTTCGCACCGAGATTGAGACCGAGATGATTTATTTTCCACCAATTGTAGTAGGGCCTTAAACTAAATATGTATCTTGGCCGATATGGCCGAACACCAGTTTTCCACATTTTTCTTTGCTGACATCAAACGCTACTGTTTCCGATAAGATTCGGTGATATGCTCGTAGCCGAGTTTCAAGAGGTATTGGAAAGATTTGCTCTTTGTCAAATCACCCAGCTCGGGGGCATTCAGGAAGCTTTCCAGTGGTGGTAGGAAGTTTTCAAGCTCGCCGTCCATGATGTAGCACAGATCAATCAGTTTGAAAAACAGCATCGTCTGCATTGTGTCAAGGGGTGTGTTTTGGTTGTATTCTTCCCACGAGTCACGCTGAATAGCTGCGCACCAGATTTTCTGTCGTACCTCCATCGGCTCCTCGACAAAGTTGAGCAATGAAAGCGCGAACCGGAATTCCTTTTCACTCGCTTTACTGTATTCGTCGGCGATGAAGAGCTGCGTTAACGGAACAGAAGAAGGCAAATGAAATACATCCCAAAAATAATTAAAAATTCATTTCGATCCACTTACATCAACCATTTCCTCCGGCGTAAGAACCTTCACGTGCTTGGTGTCATAACCGTAAATGTCAAGCACTTCAGGGGGTATGTTTTCCTGAACTTCAATCAGCTCCAGTTCAGAATTGATGTTATCCAGCTGTGCCTGATACCTTTCACCTTCGGCCGCCAGCAAACACAGTTTGGCCAGGCAGAGCATGATGCGCTTTCTGGCCAGTAATTCGCGTTCACGTTGTCCCAAATCGAACAGCACTTGCCCGGCTTGCGCGAGCTCGCCATTGAACACCAGCTGAATCCATGCCATCGAGGGGTGGTCGACCAGGAAGCGGGCAAGAGCGGCCTGGTTATTCTTGAAGCGGTGCAGTATGTCCCCCTGTTTGTTCTCCCGCATGTGCCAACTGATGGCAAACTGCGAAAAGTCGTGCTCCTGGTAGCGTTCGATGTACTCTTCCAACCGCTCTTGGTTGTTAGTTTTGTCGCAAATTTCTACCAAAGTCTGAAAGTCGAGGTACTTTTCCGCCAGTTTGGCGGCCAATTCGTACTGTTCTTCCTCCACTGTTTGGAATGAATATGAAGGAAAAAGATACCACTTTTAAACATACTCTTGCTCCATTCTCCGGCTCAGTAGTTTCCTGAATTTTTGTCGTCCTTACCCAGTGGATAAATAAGATCGCTTCGCTGCGATTCGTACTGCTGGCGCAGAACGGCATACTTCTCTTCGTCTCGCACACTCTCCAGGTAATTTTTGCGACCATCCAGCACGTAGTCAACCAGGTCCGTCAGATGTTTGAAGTGTTTGACACGAAACTCTGGTTCCGCTGTCCCTTTGATGCCGTGGCGTATAGTAGTTGCGATCATGCGTAGCAAAACGTCGCGTAAACCCATCTTTCCCGAGGCAGCCGTCCATGGTACATACTCATAACGGTCACGAAATTCTTCGCGGGCTATAAATTGTTCGGTTTTCCCCTCACGATACTTCAGAACCTCCTGCAGGACGGATAGCACGATCGTGTTCACTTCAACCAGAGCCGTCTGGACTTGCACGGAACTTAGCTCCTGGCGAACATATTCATCGACCAGCTCGCTGAGCACCTGGAACAATTCTTCCAAACGGCTCGTTTGGGCGTAGAACACATCCTGTGGCGTCAGGTTCGGAAATGGGACAGTGCGATTGGTTTGCCGCAGTGTGAGTGCTATCGCTTCATCGATCAGCCGAGTGTGACTGTTGTGCAGACACTTGAGACCGATAGCGGCCACAATCTTTTCGCCAACATCCGCCAAGCAGAGGGCAGTGGGACGAACACCACCTGAAGTGGCGTCCGAACGGCTCACCGCACTAAGACGCTCCCAAAGACCCCGGTTGTGCAAAAACTCAATAAACTGCACGAACGCAACATTTTTCTCGCGCAGCTGTTGTATGATCTGCATTGAGGTAGATGATCCGAGGGCGTAGCGATTGGTAACCTCCCACCGTGGATCGGCCGCCGGTGTATCGTCGGCCAGGTCGATCGCTATCTTCAGCACGACGCGATCGAGCACACCATCGACGCTCAAGTCTTGCTGATCGAACGATTCTAGCAGAGATCCGATTAGCTCATCCGCTGCCCCAGTGTTGCGCTTAATGTGATAAATGAAGGCTGCCTTTAGCTGGTGGACCGGATCTTGCTGTTTGTCGGCTGATGCCACCAGCTCGTCCGGATCCAGCTCAAACAGTACTAGATTGCCCGCGTTAGTGGTGGCCGGTGCAAACATCATCGATTGCTGTAGCAAAACGGTCGAATCGGCCGCCAGCGAAACGTTCGGAGTGAACACGTCCGAAGCGATGGAAGTGTTGAACATATCGCTTGGGTCGAAATCGGACGGTGTCACTACCAGCATACCGTTGAGCCGTGTGAAAAAGAGCGGCGTGTTTTGGAAGCAGTTGCCAATCAGAATCGTATCTTCGCGTGCATGAAATTCGATCTTTTCTACCTCCTCCGACGCGCTCTCGCCGGCAGTGGGCGAAGCTGAACCAGTCAGTGCCACCGGAAAAATGCATCGCCCATTGTACACGTACGCAATGCTCCGGTTGGAAATAAACCTAAAGTCGATAAGCTCCGCCAGGCGCTCAGCACTGTAGAAGCCCTGGTAGCGCAAGATGGTCGTCTCCTTGAGCGTGAATGTAGCATCCGCCTCGAAGATGATCGTCATCAGAGCGTAGTGGACGTGCTGGGACCGTAGCTGGTTGACGGCGGCAGAGAGAATAACAACACCCCGATCGGTGGGCTGCATGTCGAGCGCCCACAGTTCAACCTCCGACACATCCCGGCCACTCCACAGCTTTTGATGATAGAAATCGCGCATCTTTTTCATTATATCGGCGTCCTCGGCAAGAAACCGCTCAAACGCACTGTGCGGCTGCAAAGCCCACCGTTGTATCCAACGATCTGCAAGCACCGTCACGTGCCACTCGCTATTCGAAATTTTCTCGCAACTGATTTTAACCAATTTCTAAAAATGAACGCAAAGCACGTGTCATAACGGTTACTCAATGAACAATGGGGTGTTTTGCGTAGTATGGCTTACTTACGTTTTCCCGATCCTGGGTGTTGTGCATACCGATGAAAATCGAAGAAAATCGCTTTCCGATCCCACCCAAAAAGCCGGACGGAGATTTCACTAGGCGTGGCACGATCGTGTACCGGCCGTTCTGAAGATGCACATTCAGTCGCACCAAGCTGCAGGTGGTTGTGGCGAGCACAAACTCTTGCCCTCCGAGACCGATCAGCTGCTCGAACTCTTGGCCCTCCAGAATGTTGCACTCGTCGATCGACGACCCATCGTGGGCAATCGATTGCCAGTAACGCACATCACCAGCCGGCGAAACCGCCAAACAAGACGCCATCTGGTGACCGTCATTCACGAACACCGTAACCAGTGTCGCCTTGTGTCCGATGTCGCAGTGCGGTAGTGTTAACTGTCGGCACTGACTCGCGTACTGCCGTCGCGGTGTTGGGAAATGGTCGCTACTAGCGAAACCACCGCCGACCGCTTTCTGGCCGTGACTTTGGTCCCGGTACTGCCACACAAACAACCGGCGACCCTGCACCAGCCAGGCCCAGCCATTCGCGTTGTAGTTAACCGACAGGTGAACCGTTTTTTCGTTGAAAGTTAACACTTCCGTCACTTGCACTGGCAACGGCAAGCCATACGATTCGAGCAAGTTGTACTCGGACTTTGCCACGACACGTAGAGTGGACACATTGGAGCGGGACGACATACTGTAACGACTGAAAGAGTGCAAGATAGATTTTAGGCAAGGCACACGATTGGGAATCGTATCAATTTGTATTACCCAGAGCCCTGGCGGGCAAAGGTGCTGGTGTTGTTCGATCGACCACCGCCAGAGAACAGGGAACCACCGAGCGACTGGCGCGATCTGGAGACGGAACTGTTTTTCATTGCCGCCGTACCCATGTGAGCAGAAAACGACCGATCCATGGTGCAATGTGACAAAATTGACAATTAACTGTCATTAAAGGCTTTCGGGGGTCTGGGCATGCGAGAATTCCGTTTCGCGCGTGAACAACACACAGCCTTTCTCGTTAAGCGTTGCGTTAACCAGATCTAACTGCTCTCACCTTCCTTCTGGCGATATTGTTGAATTGGTTTGTGATTGTACTGTAATGTACTGTAGAATGTGTTAATGTACTGTAGAATAATTAATAATGGGAGTTGTGGTTTTATTAGCGTTCGAGCCGCAAACGGTTTCTACCAGCCCCCTTTTTTTTGTATTTTGCAAGCAGGGGAATGTATTTACGCACGCCGTGTGGGACTCACCTCCCTGCCGAGGTCCTACCCACTAAAACCCTACTTGGTTCTCCATCCTACCCCTTCCTCCACGTCCCACGTCCAATAGATATCCCCACATGGACGGGGTCCAAAGGCCAATGGTCCTCCCGAATTGACCGCCTTTCCTTTCATGCGGAAAGTGGACATTGCACAATAGATTCGCCAACTTGTTGAAGTCACCTACGGTCATTCGGGCATTTGAGGTAAAAATGGTGAAAAAATTTTCAACAACACCGTTCAGTAAATGACGGTCGTCACCGACAATCACGTCCTTAACGATGTCAATTCGCAAAAGCGCTAATGGCGTCATTTGCGTGCGAACACCAGTACGATGTGTGCCGTCGTACTGGTGACCCACAAATTCAGCGTGGGTTCTCGCGGGGTAAGAGTGTTCGCTGTAGAAGTTAACAGCATCGTTAACTTTTACCCCCGGGATGGTGCAGTAGTGGCACGAATAATAACCTGCATTATGTTTCGTCTCTGTAATTATTAAAAAAACAATAAATTAATTTAAATTTAAATAGATGTACGACGCTAAGAAACCTACCTTTAGCACGCGCACGTCCCTCGGCGTCAGAAAGGACTGCCCTGGGTGTGACGTGCGTCATGGGCTCCAACTGCTGGCAGAGCGGACCAAGCAACATCTGCGCAGTTGGCGCTCGGCTGCCGCAAAATACCGTCAGACCGAACGGTTTGCCCGGTGGCCCGGTATCCATATCCCGCACCCTTCCAGGCACAACCCAAGATAGCATCTTTGGGTTGCTCAACTGCTTGAAGGGTGCCCCATCCACAAACAAATCCAACACGGTTGACGGTCGTGCTGTCTGCCGTGCTATTGCCTCTTCTGTAATTAAATAGTGTTACATTATAATATAGTTATTATATAATATAGTTAGTTATTAATGATAATAAAGTTTTGGAGGTGTACTTACTCACATCACGCTGCCAGAAGCTCGCTGGCATAGGAAGGCCAGTGACATCCTGAAGCGTGATGTTCCACGGCATCTTCAGCACGGCCCGTGGGTCCCTCGGCAAGCCCGGTATCATTTGCTCCAGAACGCAAATCATTTGGGCAAAAGTTGCCGATGGGCTTTGCATCGGGCTTCGTTCGCATACCTCCTCTATTTGACTATAAAGGTCAACCAACCATTCATAGTCAAAAGCGGTAGCGGGAAGGGGAAGGGCATTCAACTCCTCACAGTCGCTGTCGCTGTGATAGTCGTTATAACCCGCCTGGAACTGGAGTGGCCGCCTGGAACTGGAGGGACCCGGCTGGCCATTATTTGCCGTCCCGCGTCGCTTTGCCGACATGCTGCAAGGTGGTGTGGTGGTGGTGGTGGTGCAAGGTGAGAAACAATTTGAAATACCTGCTGCCGCTGACGCTGAAAACCCCAACACTGAAAATCCCTTTACGTTCCGTAAGAACGGTTGGAAAAATCACGATCACAATAGAACAACACACAAGGGAAAAACGTAAAATCGTGCTTTCCCTCCACTTGCAGATTTTCGTTCTGACGTTTCTACCTTTTGACAAGTTTTGACGTTAGCACCAAGGTTGCCAACAAGTGGGAAAATAATATAAGTTTTTATTTGCTGGTAACTGCGGAGCCACAACTGCCGTAACAACTGCCATAACTGCCATAACGTATATGTTTTGGCCGAGGCGTAAACAGTTTGGCATTAATCGTTAACGTCAAACTTGTTACGTTACGCATCGTGTGTCCCCGCAGTAACATTAATTATTAATGCCAAACTTGTTACGCTTCGTGTGGCAGCAAAAATTTAAAAACGAAATGTGAAACGAAATGTTGTTCGTGTTTTTGGTCCGAGAAAATAGAAATAGAAGAGAAATAAATTGATTTCTGAATATTTCTGAATATTTTGTTGCTATACCGGCAAATAAGAACTTAAATTATCCTCTGTTTGTAAGCAAATCGTATGCAAAAAGTAGTTACGCTCGTTGTTACGCTCGTTGTTACGCCTCAGCCGAGCCATAACATTTTTGACAGCAGCGTAACAGTTTTGGCATTAATCGTTAACTTCAAACTTGTTATGTTTCGCATAGTGGGGCCCCACAGTAAAGCAACAAAATCTAAAAAACAGAAAAGCTTTGGTGCCAATTTTTTTCCAACAATAATGTTTGAAATGTAACATGATAACAATGATAAAACATGTTTAAGGACACTTAAACATACATTCTAGTGCCTAAGTCCTCCCACGCTCCACTTTTTTGTCAAATCTTTGTAAAAGAAATGACCGTGTCGTATAAAAAGCGATACAGAAATGTCTTACCGCCTTACAGAAATGTTTGCTGTACCAAGTTGCTTCAGGTTTTTATTTTTTCTTGTTTCATTCTGTCGTTTGTTTTTTCCCGTCTCTGTCGTTTTTTTATTTTTAACGTAAACCAGACTGCCCGGCAGCACTGCCGAGTGACAGTTGCTTGGAATTAGTCCGTTGCTTTCCGTCACGACATGTTCTTTCTTGTCGCCCGCGAAGTCATTAACCATTTTCACGATAATTATCGTTCAATAATTACAACAAGTGAGTAATTTCGCACGTTTACGAATGTTTTTTGTCTGATCCGGCCCAAAGTGGCGTGTCCTTCGGCAAACGCACGTGTCGCATCAGCAAACGCGCAAAACGGCAATCGCGCACCGAGCGTCGCAACGTGCGCGACAGGCGTGAGCGCAACGAGAGCTAGACAATCCTCCCTCCCCTCCCTCCCAGTCCCAACCGCATCCAGCAACATATAAAATGAGAACTCTTAACCCTAAGTGTATTAAATTAATAGAATTGCTATTGGCGAACCCAATAGCACTAGACAACACTGCATATATCCTAAAAAGAAGAGATTTTAAAGCAGCTTGGGAAAATATTAAAAACGGAATGGGAGTGTCAATGGCAGCTTGCCGAAGACAGTTTGTTACAATGAAAGGGTTGCAACTCGTAAAAAAAGAAAAATTAACTGTTGAAACTCTAAAAAAGTTACTCTTTATTATAAAAAATCCTAGAACAACAAAAAAAGCAATCAAAAAGCTAAACAAAAGGCAGAGGCACAAAACACAAAACAAAAATCCTACAGAAACACGTGAAACCAAAAGAACACAGGTAATGTAATTGTTTTTTTTATTATAAGATAAATTTTTTTTAACGATTATGTATTCTCTTTGTATTAGATTAAGACGGTGGGTCACGGTGGAGAACCGGCCGCCATCCCCATCATCAATCTGGACACGCCGATCGCGTCCTCGTCGGCGTCCTCCTCGTCCGGGTCCGGAAGTGTGTCCACGAACTCCGCTTCCACCGGGGCGCCGCAGTCAGCTCGGAATATTCCAGTTCCAGAGCTTTACAATATTAATGATATGGATATTATTATTGAATACTCAGAGCTTGACTCGGAATATCCCGACTATCCGCCACCGGAGCAGCAACAACAACAGCCTTCGGACCACGGTGTGCCACCAACGCCACGTGCCACGATGGCACCACCTCCACCACAGCCTCATCTGCCGACGCACGACCAAATTCAGATGCAAATGGGTGGTGGCGGTCCGTCCGGCGGTCGCACAGTTACCAACCAGCAGCAACAGCAGCAGAACCAACCGCCTCTCACGGGTCCGACTCCACCATCGACCCCCCATCCGCACGACGTGAGTGGCCTAAAGATGGCCAACAATCACTCCCATCCGCTGCCCCACCTGCCAACGCACCTAGCGGCATCCGCGGACGAAGGACAAGCGTTCGGACACGCGGCAACAACTTCTTTTCTTTCCATTCCAGAAATTGAGGACGTGCTGCAAATGCCGATCAATAATATAGAGTCCCTCATGTTATTAGATGACTTTTCGAAGAAAAATTTAGACGGCACGGTACGGCGCCTAAGATGTTTTCTGCAAAGGTCATCTATCCCGCGAGTACGTAAAGCGTACCGAAATCATCAAACCGGGGACACGATGTTTCGGTCCGCGGTGCATGGTTTTTTCCATACAAATTTCATTATATCTTGTGTGTGGGAGAAGCCGACAAAAACCAAATGGTTAAAAATGTCGGCTTACCCACACGCATTAAACGCGGTCCATCAAACGATGGTTTTGGAATGGGATGAAAATTATTCTAAGAAGCAGTTCCTAAAAAATTTAAAATCTGCCGTAAATTTCCGTCGCCCGTCCGACCGTAAAAATGAAAAAAATAATGTAGAAAATGTATAATACAATATGTACATAAAATGTAAAAATATGTAAATATATGTAAATATTTAATATAAATATGTATAAAAATATGAGATAAAAACAATTTGATGATTTAATCATAATGTGATGAAAAATGAAGAAAAATCGATCGAAAATCGAAAAATGAAGAATCGAAGAAGTGATGATTTGATGAAGAAAAAAACTTCCCAAATTTCCCGCAGAACCCAAATTTTTTTTTTCAATTTTTTTCAAATTTTTCAAACAAATTATCAAATTTACAATTTGAGAACGTTTTCGCATTTCGTTCTCATTTCGGCTGGAAACGTCACCCATGGCCAAGCCAAGCACGCAGCCACGCAGCCGCAGCCAAGCACGCAGCCACTAGTTTGAACGACTTTCAAAAACCAAGACGTTGTGTCGGTTACGATTCGTTTTTGGTTCCAAGCAAACACCTGCATCATATCTTCTTTTTGAGTTCGCCTTCAAATGAAACCTCTCAAGTAGTGCTCCATTGGGACAATAAGGCGATGATACGAAAGAGGTAATAGGTTCATATGATATAGCGATAATCTGTCTCAAATATTTGACGGTCACCTAGAGACAATCGTTGCTACGCTAACGCACGTGGAACATGGTGTTTCTTTAGCCTTTTTCAGAAATGCTGTTCCGCTAAAAGTTTTCTTTCTAAGAACTTTCATATGCTTCGGTGTGCCTAACTGAAGCCAACCGAGTGACGGACCACTCGTGTGGGAAACCTTAGGAGCGCGCGCCATCCGAATGTCCGAGCGGAAACGAGACGACTTTCGGTATCGTCACACCGGACTGGATGTGAGTGAAGAACATAGCAAAATGGCGTAGCACCGGCCGGAATATGCGTCGTATCGAATGACCGGCCATTGGGGGGCTTCTGGGTTGGCACCTCGGAGATGCCAAAGTAACCGGTTTATTAGAAGTAATAGCGACCAGTTCAATTAGTTTCTTTGCGATCGCGGCCGTCGGCACACCTCCTCTCGGGGTACTGCGTTTACGTTCTCTAACAATAAGTTAGTTGCTGTGCTGGTGCTCCATTGGTGATTGACTCCTTACAAATCAAGTGTTTATTTCTGCCACTTTTGTCACAGATTGCCATGATCGATGAAAGAACCCCGCTAACAACGGTCGCCCCGTCTCCCTCCCCGTTCGTTTCGGGACCATCGGGAATGCACCATCTGAAGGACCATCACGAAACCTTACGCGAAAGGCAGGTCCGCACGTTCCAGTGTTGGATATGTTCCGCAATACTGTAAGGACGGAAAAGATTCGACTTGTGGCCATCAGCAGAATAACGAATCGCTCGGTTTTCTCCCTAGTGGTGCATTTGTGCTTGCAGTCGTGATCAGCATCAGTTATATCATTTTCGGCGATGCAACGAAACCGCCGTTCGATGAAGGAAACACCACGGCCGCGGATTTTCCGGAGCTTTTGAATCTCATCAGCTTTCCACTGGTCGGTAAGTTGTCGTGTGGGGATGACGCCCGAAAAACTTTTCAACTAGCTATTCAACGTCCTCTTACCCTAGACGAGCCGACACCCGAGTGGAACGGAATGGACGTCAGTGATGACGACAAAATGGCCGCCATTGCCGAAGGTGAAAAAGCGCTCGGAGACAAGGAACTATTGGAAGAGACCCTCTCCTCGCCACCGGTGAAGTCTCCTTCGTTTCGGCATCAGAAATCCATTGGTGCTACGGTGGCTGCTCGAATGGCGGCCAAGCTGGGATTCGTTGAAGATCGGGCCACGAAGGCACTGGTAAAGAGGGTTGATTTACGCCGCAAAGGATGCGTAGGACGTGGTCCAGCGATCAACGTGCCACGGGTGCATTACAAGCCACAATGTGACTTTAACTCCCGGTACCGGAGCGCCAACGGGACGTGTAACAACAAGGAACACCCGTATGAGTACGGTGTCGCCATGATACCGTTCCGTCGTCAGCTAAACCCGGACTACGCTGATGGAATCTCGGCCCCACGAGTTGCCCGCGATGGTGCTGAGCTGCCCAGTGCACGGCACGTTTCGCTAGACATTCATCGCCCATCCTACCACAATGATCCGTCCTTTTCCGTGATGCTCGCCGTCTGGGGTCAGTTCCTTGATCACGACATCACCTCGACAGCGCTGAACCAGGGCGTCAACGGGAAGCCGATCGAATGCTGTGACCCTGGGCAACCACAGCATCCGGAGTGTTTTCCCGTTCCGATTGGACCAGGTGATCCATACTTTCACCAGTACAACGTGACATGCATGAACTTTGTGCGTTCGGTGCCGGCACCGACTGGCAGTTTTGGACCGCGCGAGCAGCTCAACCAGGCAACAGCCTTCATCGACGGTTCTGTCGTGTATGGGTCGGACTTAGAGCGCATGAAGTCGCTTCGCTCCGGTGAGGGAGGCCGTCTCCGAATGCTGCGCACCCCGGATGGGCGAGATTTGTTGCCCGTGTCCACCGATCCGGAGGATGGTTGCAATGAGGAAAAGATGAATGCCGCTGGCAAGTATTGCTTCGAGTCGGGTGACAGCCGTTCGAACGAGAACCTCCATCTCACGTCGATGCATCTGATCTGGGCCCGGCATCACAACAGCCTCGCCGACGGGTTGGCCAAGGTTAACCCCGACTGGGACGATGAACGGTTGTTCCAGGAAGCGAGACGCATTTTGGCGGCCCAGATGCAGCACATTACATACAGCGAGTTCTTGCCGGTGATTTTCGGCAACGAAACGGCCAGCAGAATGGGCATTCTTCCGGATTCGGAAAGTCGTGATGACACGTACAACGCGTCAGTCGATCCGTCTGTAGCGAACGTGTTCGCCGGGGCAGCCTTCCGCTTTGCGCACACCCTGCTACCAGGATTGATGAAGAGAACGCGCAATCCGGTGGGCTCCAGTTCGGGCATCGAGCTGCACAAAATGCTGTTCAATCCGTACTCGCTGTACGCGGCGACAGGGTTAGACGATGCACTGGGTGGTGCCATGAGTACCGCACTGGCCAAGTACGATCAGCTTTTTTCTACCGAACTCACCGAGCGCCTGTTCGAGAAGGCCGACGAGCGTTTGCTACACAATCATCCGTGCGGGTTGGACCTGGTGTCGCTCAACATTCAGCGGGGCCGAGACCACGGCTTACCGGGGTACCTGCACTGGCGACGACATTGCCATCTAACGCCGGTGGATACCTGGGACGATCTGGAACGCATCACCGAGCCATCGTCATTCCGGCAGATGAAGACAATCTACCGAGAACCGGCAAACGTGGACGTTTACTCCGGTGCCCTGAGTGAGCCACCTATAAAGGATGGCATCGTGGGTCCACTGCTCGCCTGTCTGCTTGGCGACCAGTTTCTACGCCTTAAGCAGGGCGACTCGTTCTGGTACGAGCGTCGACAGGGTCCACAACGGTTTACCGGAGGTACGGCATAGTTCTAGCCTTACTAACCCACCGGACTAATTTTATCCGCTTCTCTCTTCCAGAACAACTCCGGCAAATCTATGATACAAAGCTGGCCAGCATCATTTGTCGCAACTCGGATCACATCGCACATTCGCCGGTCTATCTGATGAAGAAATCGGATGCAAAGGCAAACCCTGACGTCGACTGCAAACAATTGGATACGTTCGACTTTGCTCCGTTTCACGAGAACCAAACACATCAGTACAATGGAAAGAGTAAGTTGGCCACGGATCGTATGAAGGTTCTGGTCCTACAACCGAAGCACCCGTCAGAAGCTACCACCAATGTGCCACAGGAGGAACCAGTTACGATCACGATCACTAGTGAACTACCCACAACCGTGAGTGAGGAACCAACGACGACAGTCCCTACCACTACTCCTGCGGCATAAGAAGGTAGGAAATGTTACTGAATATTATGTTATTGTTATGTTTTCAAACTATTGGCCATTCCTGGAAAATGAACGTACGCAAACAAATATATTTCTTATGTGTAGTATACATTTTACAATCATTTTCCATAATAGTCCAGCAGAAATGCAATTTTTCAGCAACACTAAAGACACACCAAATTTTATTTTTATTTTGTTATTTACATTTAATGATGATCACAAACGTATCATCATTTTGTGTCGGTCAATGAGTAAAGTGGAAGAATTTAAGCACGTTCAGCATGAAGAGGATATTTGCGGAGCTTTAATAGTGACTGATAATTAATTGAAGCTACCGGTTACCGACTTCAGCCTGGCTTAAAATTTGATTGTTGTGTCTTAATTCACGGAACATGAAACCATGGAAACGGAAATGGAAAAGATTGTTCAAACCGATATGTCGCTATATGTTCATATCGACAGAACTACTGTTGGCGAACTCGGTTTTTTCTTCCTTACCGATTTTCGGACGGAACCGCCAGATTTAAAACGAAAAAGAAGTCATCAGATTTCAAACGTGGTCAATAACTTCTAACAACAAATGGCAAAAATGCTACATTTTGATCCTTCGTTTTGCAATCTTGTAGTCTTATTGTTTATATTTAAATTTTTTACTACAATTTTGCATGCATATATTAAGACAGTGCTTGTTATTGTACGATTTGCGATAGGAAAGTTAATTTCTGAATCGCACAAAAAGGTATTGGAAAACCGTGGAACTGCTTTTATCAACTTACGAGGCCTAGTTATTGTGTTTCAGTTTAGATTATCCTTCCGCGTGTCCTTTGCTTCCCGAACCCATTAGTTGTCGCTAAAGTGCAATTATTGAAAACAGCTGGAGCAATTGTTTTTAAATAATAAGCCAAAATCAATTTCTATCTACAATTTGTCGCAGTGTCGCCATAACTCGTGATAGTCATTACCTAATTGATTACTAAACAATTACAAATGGCAACACTTTGTCCCATTTTCTTCTCGACTTAGCACGTTTTCCACAGAGTGTCGAGTTTTTCCCGCTAGAGTCGGCGGAATCGTACACACAGGCAAGCGAGAGCACGTGGTGCTTGCGTCTGTGTTTGTAGCTTGGTTCGCTACGGGAACTGGACACTGGAAGGGTATCGAAGCTAGACAAGCGGCGAGTAATTAAAAGGACTGCCGACGCACACGCGCCTTAAGTCTCGTTGTTTCCGCTTTAGTCTGCACGCTCGCCCTGTCCCGTTCACTCTAATGAACGGCCGTTATCTTACATAGTAGCGCTTCCCAGTTCGAGAAACCTAAACAAACCCGTACACCAGGCTGTGTGTGTCACCGTTCGCAGGTAGAGAGCATTTTCCCGAAGGCCGCCCCCGCGCACGGGAGGTACATAGCGCCGGGCGCCTATTAGCTGTTAGAAACGGTACCGAAGCATCCCCGCACAAACCCCGCGGGCGCCGCCCCGGATCCCCGTACAATTAGTCGTGGTTCGGTCGCAATTTTCCCGTTGACCTACTGGCCCGTGCTGGGCGCCTGGTCGAATGGACGCTTAATGAGTGAGACTACGGCGAGTTGCCCGGGCGAGCGCACTCTGCCCGTGGGATGTTTCCGCGAAGCAACACTCCTACTCCGGCTGGGGTGCGCTCTCATGCGCTGGGAGTGTAAGGAGGGGACATTCAGTGTACGTCTGCGTAGCACTTTCCCCCTTCCCATTGATGTCGGTTGTGCCCGGAACCGTACGGTTGCGAGTGAGGGGCGCTCCAGCGAGGAGCACTGTGAGCATTAATTAATGCTCTGTGGTAGGTGATGTTCCGGGCCAAATAGCCAAGAGCCCGGTGAGTACATAACCAGAAGAACCAACGGACAGTGAGAGAGCTAAGGAAGCGCGTATATTTTTTTTATGGCACGCAACCAGTGATATCACAGGGGCTATCAATTTTCGCCAATAGACCAGAGCGAGTTTTTTGCCGAATTTTTACAATCCAAGGGAATATAGCCTTTAACACGTGTTGTAAAATTAACCACTTACTGATCACTTTCACTTCTATTATTTTCAGGCTCATCGTTTGGCAATGCGACCACACGCGAACGTGCGACAATCAAAGTGACCAGGGAAACGGAGCGGACACGAGTCGCGTGTTTGATGCATGCTGTTTTAGGGAAATTGAAGGCCGACTCGTAGCAGTAGGCCGTTTTTACGAAGTTTGCTAAATAAACCAATGGTTGCTGTCGAAAGCGTCGATCGTTTTGTTTGATTTTACTCAACAATTTAATCAATGATAATAAGGCACGTTGAAAATAAGCTTAATATAGAAATTTAATTAATTAGAAATAACACTTAATTAATAACGAATTTGTACTATGTTGATTCTAACGTTAGTAATTAAAGGTTCGCAACAGCCACTGTTGCTCGTTACTGTGTAACCCAAGTAGCCCAAACAGCAGATGTCCGTTGATGGGTGACTTTTAATCTTGCCGGTTCTATCGCCAAAGTTCGCATGCAACGCACCAAGCCTGGCGCCGCCATCAAGACGGATTAATTATTCTGCTTCTAATTAGTTATCGGCACGCCCTGAAGCGTACCGCGTTAAGACTGTGCAAGTGTTAGGGCCAAGAAATCTTCCCAGCCCGGTGTGTGTGTTAGTGCGTTACTCATTAAGTCAAGATTTCACCCGGAGCGCAGATTCACCAAGAGGAGCAGGTCGCATGGTTCGGGCTGCGAGTACATAGAGACCCAACCCGGTTGCCAGAGAACGAAAGAAGTCCTAGAGAGACAGCAGGGCAAGGTACCCCGAAGTCTCGGAAGACACAATTCCCCATCCGCCCGCCCAGTCAGTTCTCGAGTATGCCACCGTGCGTCGCGTTCACCGCTGATCCGATAAGATGATGCTTACTCGAGTCCGCTGTCCGCAGAGTAAAAGGGGGAAAATCGGTTATGTACAACGACGCGCAACGGCTCAAGAAGGGCCCCTCAATGTGATAGCTGCGGCCAGGGTACATAGTCGTGCCGACTGTCTGCTTGTATGCGTGTTCCATGGCGACGAGCGACTGGTGGAGACATCTTCGGTTTGCGGTTTGGGGGGGACATTAATTAAAACCAGGCCGGGGTTTCGGATTCGCAAGACAAAGACCATGACTCGATTCCTCGATGTTGCTCGTCGTGTTTCGCCTTCGGTGTCTGTTCTTTCACGTGCCTCTTTCGTTTCAGTTGTATCGATCCATGAAGCTGATGACGCGCCGATAGAGCAGCGAGTCAGCATCGATGGCCCAGGTGAAGTCGAGATGGTTCCAGTTGGGATCCGACACCCGGAACAGACCGATCGAGTTGCTGATGGAGTTATGCAGCTGACGCACATCGACCACCGCTGCCAGCCAGTCGTTGTCACCGTAATGGAGCGCCACCGGGGCGGTCACACGGTTCAGCGGATAGTCCGGTGGGCGGATGGAACCGTAGCGGATGAGGTTGAGGGTGAGTCCGAAGTCGTACTGGCGGAAGCTGCCCGAATTGTAGCCTTGAGCGTAGTGGATCAGCTGGTTGACGGAGGCGCCCGCCGGAGTGTGAGCCAGGATGGTCGGCAGCATGGTGCGGTTGAGCTGCGGTGAATTGAAGCCGCCGATCAGGAACAGCACGTTGGCGCACACCTCCTGGAAGAGGGCCTGGTCGCGGCAGAGCAGCTGCCCGCCGAGCGTCATCATGTCACTGCTGGGCAGGAACTCGTTCACACCCAACATACGCATAACCCACTGTAAAGGCGCGAAGCAAATGGTACGTTAAAGTATCAATTCTCCCGACCCTGCTTAATCCCCAGGTTTGACTTACATCGAGCGAGTCGACGAAGGGGGCAAACGCACGGACGAACGGCGACCGCAGGTTGCTCATGAAGGCGACCGGGGCAAGGGCATGCATCGACCGGATACGCTGATTGTACTCCGGTCGCAGTGACGTCATGATGAAGAAAGAGGTGGTACCCTGCGAGTGGCCGGCGTACTGCAGCGACGTTTGTCCGGTGTGCCTTAGCGCGTAGTCGATCATGGCCGGTAGATCGAAATATCCGATCTCGTGCCAGCTAAAGTCCCAGAAGTCCGTATTGCGCGCATCCGGATCGTGGAAGATGTGTCGCCGGGAGTTGGTATTGCCACGGGCGTTACCTAGCCAAACGTCGTACCCGGCGTCGACGAGCATGTACGCGAGAGCCTTGCCCGGCCCCAGAATAACCCAATCGGCCGACGAACAGAGCAGACCGTGCTGGACAAAAGCGACGTGCTTGCCGTTGCGTGGAGGATTGCCCGGTCCACCCGGCAGGCGGAACATGGTCAAGATGTAGCCATCGGCCGTCGTCACCTGGTGCTCCTCGACGAGGTACCCATCGTTGACGATGATTTCAGCGGTGAGCTTGGAGATATCGAGGGGCTGTGGTCCGCTGCCGGCACGCCACGCAATCACATCGCGAATCGTAGAAGCCTGCGCCAGTGCCAGCACGCTGGCCAGGGCCAGAATGGCCCAAGTACTTCCACTGCTCAGTATCATACTCAGCGTGGTGGTCCTGCACTAACTGTGCTCGTGCAGGTGGCTAATCCTTCTTTATACGCCAGGTGGCGTCGGTTCCAATATTCAATCACTCTAATCTCTGACTCCAACGCAATCTGAACCCGAAATCAGGACCAACGCCACCTCGCACCGAACTATCTTATCGGGCCCTTATTTTCGAACAAACGCCACTAGTGGAGACCACAAGTGAAAGAGCTAGTACAGTTGGTCTTTATTAAT
>NC_071286.1:42409762-42517572 GCF_943735745.2 Anopheles bellator
TCCGCGCGGTCCTATCAGTGGCAGACCCCCACTGGCCATCAGCAGATGTCCGTATCAATTGTACCGATTCATGAAGCTAATCACCCGCTCGTAAACGAACGAATTTGCGTCGGTGCCCCAGACAAAGTCCAGATGGTTCCAGCGCGGATCGGACACCCGGAACAGTCCAATCGAGTTCGACAGATGGGAGTGCAGCTCACGCACGTCCGGCACACCGGCGAGCCAGTCGTTATCGCTGTAGTGCAGCGCCACCGGGGCGGTCACACGGTGCAGCGGATAGTCTGGCGGGCGGATGGAACCGTATCGGATCAGGTTCAGCGTTAGCCCAAAGTCGTACTGGCGGAAGAAGCCAGAGTTATAGCCTTGCCCGTAGTGCACCAACTGGTTCACCGAAGCACCCGCAGGAGCATTCTCCAGCAGGGCCGGAATGATCGAGCGATTGAGTTGCGGAGAGTTGAAACCACCGATCAGGAACAGCACGTTGGCGCATACCTCCTGGAAGGGTGACTCGTCCTGGCAGAGGCGCTGTCCGCCGAGAGTCAACATCTCGCTGCTGGGCAGGAACTCGTTCACACCCAACATGTTCATGATCCACTCGAGCTGGTTGACGAAGGGAGCGAACGCACGCACGAACGGTGACCGCAGGTTGCTCATGAAGGCGACCGGTGCCAGCGCTTGCATCGAGCGGATCTTCTTGTTGTAGTCCGGTCGCAGCGAAGCCATCACGAAGAAGGACGTAGTGCCTTGCGAATGGCCTGCATACTGCAGCGACGTTTGCCCGGTGTGCCCGAGCGCGTAGTCAATCATGGCCGGTAGATCGAAATATCCGATCTCATGCCAGCTAAAGTCCCAGAAGGCCGTATTGCGTCCGTCGGGGTCATGGAAGACGTGCCGCCGCGAATTGGTATTCCCACGGGCGTTACCCAGCCACACGTCGTATCCAGCGTCAACGAGCAGGTACGCGAGAGCACGACCCGGTCCCAGGATGACGTAGTCGGCCGACGAACTAAGCAGTCCATGCTGCAGGAATGCCACATGCTTACCGACTCGCGGAGGATTGGCTGGACTGCCAGGGATGCGGAACATGGTCAGAATGTAACCATCGGCCGTGGTAACCTGGTGCCGCTCGAGCAAGTAGCCATCGCGCAGGATAATGTCGGCGGTAAAGTTGGCCGGCACATCGTGAGCCAGTCGCATGTACGGCTCCCTCGGAACGGGAACTCCTGCAGTAACCGCCCCGGCTATTAGCACCACCGTCAGTAAGACGACTTCCAGACGGGTCATTTGCTTTGCCCGCTAAAAACGATTCCTAGTAAAGTACACTTTTTTCTCTGCCTTCGCCGGCGCTCGGGCTATGCACTTTTATAGACAGTCGGCCCCGTCCGGTCGCATCCAACCACTGTCCAATTCAGCAGCAGCCGAGGGGGCCAAATCGATCGCAATCTTATCAAAGCAGCTTCCTAGTGGATTACCGGGCCCTAAGTATAGAACCAAAATAACCAAACGGCCTAGTCATGGCCGAGACCTTTGGAGCTCGTGAATCTACTGACGGGGTTTTTTATGAAACATCAGCTGGAATTTAAAAAATGGCTCATATAGTTGTATGTCGACGATAGAAATACGATTGGTCGGGGGTTACGTTAACTACGACTTTATCCTCCCAAAAGAGCCCGTAATGGCCATCACGTTGAATGTCGTTTCTTACGCACGCACAACTCTGTTTGTTTTGATTTTTAACCTTTAATCGGCCTACTCTGATCAACAGATACGCTTTTTTTATTGGTTATCAGCAAGCACTGGATAGAAGCGCAATCAGGGAGCAGAAAAAATCGTGCAAATACTCTCCACAGTGGAAAGTGGAATCGGACCCCGTTTCTTATCTTATCAAACCAGTGCAGTAAGTTGCTCGATGCCCTGGGGGCCTGGTAGTTGTTGTGGACATCATGGAACCCACCACAGATTACATTGATAAAGCGAAGGCTTCGACCGTGTTCAGTGACGAGTCGACGAGATTGATAAGAGTTCTTCGGAGCACTTGGAGCAGGTGACCTACAACATTTGCTGCTTTCCTGTTCAAGAGATCTTGTTCGATATAAGGTATTGTCCCCGGTAGTATCACGCTATCGTGTCAGTGCGCGAACATTTTACCATAAGATTTACATAATGGCGAAGATACGAAAAGAATTGACTGCGAGTCTCTAAGCCCTGATATTTAGGTTAGATGATTAGAATACCGAAGCGATGGACTGCGCTACCGTGACATCTGATGAACAGAAATTAAAAGGTTCAAGAAATTATGAAAGTTTAAGCTAGGGTAATAGCCACGGTAAACGTATTACGTAAACGTACGCAGGTTGAGCTATCCTTGTCCAGCTCTGAGTTTGAACTATTTATTCAAACAGCTAAAATAAAGAGTCATCGTTTCGCAGCATGTTATTGTAAAATTAGTGACAATGAACAAAAGCTTACCTTCGCAAATAGGCTGCGATAAAACATAGAGATAAGGACAAATATGCGTGGGGTCTGAAAAGAAAAAAATCATCAAACGATATAAGACTCATGTTTTGTTAACACATTTTTGCGGGGAAACGGATATCTCATTCAGACGACCTACTCACAGATATTTTGGAATAAGGAACTGTTTGCAAAAGGATTGCGTAGATTAAACAAAAACTGGTCCTCTTGCATCCATCGTCAGCCTCGCGGTCATGCGGTGCCCATATCGCAGCTAGTATCGCGTAATGAGCAGCGATTGGGCAATATCTTATCCGATTGCCTGATGCTTTGGCCAGACGTAACCAACAGTGGCAATTGTTCCGCGGAATGATGGCCCTCGGAAAGCTCAGTAAGACTTTGGAACAGATGCTTACAACACCAAGCAATGCTGTGTCCGCCGAATCGCTCCACTGTGTCGTACAGCATTTTCTGTGCGATACTTAGTCTCGTCGGGGTGCTGCCAGTAGCCACTGTCGCCCAGCTGACGGTACTGGACCAGATTCCGTATGGATTGTTGGACCATCTGATGCAGGTCTCTGCCACTTGGAACGCAACGAGTGTAACCGATCATGCCTGCCTCAATCAGCTCGGTGTGTTTGCGGCGTCCTTCGATTCGGGCGAAGCTTGGGCACTGACTAGTAAGTGTCGATCGAGAAGATACGGCGTTCGTCGCCCGTTTTGATGCTTCACTCTCCGATCTCTGTTAGTGTTCGATTCATGGGGCAAACATCCGGCTGGTGTGCTGTTCGGGAATGTGTTCGCTTTCGGTAGCTTTGACCAGTGCCGCCGGTTGGTGCACCAGGGTGCCCTAACGATGGTTCGCGGCCAGCACTGCACGCTGTATGTTGATCTGAGCCAGGCCGGTATTCCGGTGTCGGCTCCGCTGCAGTATGGTGTCTGCGTCCCGGATACGTGTGAGCCAGCATTGGTGGCCGACCTTACCAGTGTGTACTTTGTGGCCAACCAGATGATGGTCGTGAATGGACCACAGCTCGACCTGTTTTGTTATCGCGATGAGCACCGCTCCTTTCCGGCGGCCACAATCGTGGCGATGTGAGTAACTAGGCTTCCGCGCAGCGAAGTAGCTTCCGGGGCCCCGATTAACCGCGATCTTCTAAAAATTTCAGTGTGCTTTTCTCGGCCTACGGCGCTTTGCTTCTGCTGATGACGGTAGCGGAGCTCTTCTTTATTCACCACAACCAGCAGGCACCCGGATTCGTGAAGCGCTTCTCAGTCTACACAAACCTGGGCCACGTGCTTCGCATAACGCCTCGCGCCGAAGGAAAGGACGGTGTGCTCGAGTGTGTCAACGGCATCCGTGCGCTGTCGATGCTGTGGATTATCGTCAATCACGTGCATGACTCGGCGCTCGGGTTGCCGACGTTCAACACCCCCGTCCGGCAGGAGTACGCCGAGAGCTACTTCGGAGTGCTATTCCACCGACTCGGCGGTAAAGCGGTCGACATTTTCCTCATGCTCAGCGGCATGCTGGTGTCGATGAAGATGCTGCGCGAGCTGGAACGCGAGCGCCGGTTGAACGTCTGGGAACTGTGGTTGCATCGGATCGTACGCCTCACGCCCGCCTATGCGGCCCTGGTCCTGTTTGGGATTGCGTTCGTGGAGTGGTTCGGCGAAGGGCTGCTGTACAAACTGGTCGCCGGGGAGTTGCTGACAGCGTGTACCAAGAGCTGGTGGGGCGCCCTGCTCTACGTGCAGAACTACTCGCACTACTCGTCGATGTGCTTTGCACACACCTGGTACCTTGCGGTGGATATGCAGCTTTATCTGCTCTCGCCACTGCTCATCTATCCGCTGTGGCGCTACGGTAAGCGGTTCGTGCCGGCGATCGTCCTGCTTGCCTTGCTGTCGATCAGCTGCGTTTTCGCCACCTTCATGGTAAACGAGTACCGGCTGAACCGTTCGGCCCCGCCGGGCGATGGACTGATGCCACGCAAAACCTACCATCCGACCCATGCCCGCATGAGTGTCTGGCTGTTTGGGGTACTCTTCGGCTATCTGCTGCACCGTACGCGATCGGCACCGGTGAAGCTACCGAGGGTGGCACTGGCAGCCGGATGGCTGGTGACGGTCGTAATCCTCGTCGTGACCGGATACGCACTGAAGCAGCTCTACATCGGTGACTATACGCGCATCGCGCTGGTTGCCGATGCGTTCTACGAGTCTCTACACCGCAGCTTCTGGGCCTTTGCCGTCATGTGGGTCATCTTTGTGTGTATCAACGGCCAGGGTGGGCTCGTCGATCGATTTCTCGGTTGCCCGTTGTGGCAACCACTTTCTCGTCTGTCCTACTCCATGTACCTGGTGCATATCGCCGTCCAAGCGGTCACCCTCACGCTAGCCCTACGCGACCCGGTTCACTTTAGCATCGTCAATCTGTTCTACAGTGCGTTCGGGTTGATCTGCATCAGTGCGTTCGTCGGAACCGTGTGGTGCATTGCCTTCGAGTATCCTTTCTTCGGATTGGAAAAATATCTGCTCAGACCCAGCCGGGGTCACCCGAAGCCGGCCGCTCCTTCAGGTGCGAACGAAGAGGAGCGTAAAGAAATGTGAGCGTACGGTTTTGTGAGTGTTTCTTTTTATTAAAAAAATGACATTACTTTATTCGCCTCCAATTGAGTACCTTTACAACGTTTTTTCTACTATCATAAGGATATACGAGTTTTGTTTTTTTTTCGAAAAAAAAAGTGAGATTCAAAACAAGAAGCAATGAAACGGGGAGGGAAAATGCGTTTTGTGTTATTACAAGGCCGATCCACCGACCGACTGTTGGACCGCCATCGGTTGGCATTGTGCAGTTATGTACATGCTTCTGGCTTACGATGCGAGCTTACTGCTTTGTAACATTACTCGCTTTTCGATTTCGTAACGTAATAGCTCAAACATTTTTGAACCGAAACCAACGTAACGGAATCACATTGCTTCAACAAGTCTGGTAGACGAATATTATTTTCTTCAACATGGTTTCTTCACAACAACCGTACCGAAAATCCGAGTTTTGTTTTATTTTAGCGATGATCGCCCCGTCGGCTGGCAATGTGTGTCGGCGATCGCAGCCATGCTCACTGGTGGGTCCTCCAACCAAAGAATTTGCCGATCCGGAAATTGATTGTTTGTTTTGCTGTCTGCTTCTTTGGTTTCTGCCATAGCAAGGAGGCACACACTAAACATTTATCGACACCAACGAGTCCGTGCACGTTACACTCTTCATAAGCTTATTAGCATTTCACACAACTTTTACATAATTCGTCATAGGTATCCTAAATAAATGGACTTTAAAGTCTGTGTTGTGCACCCATCGGCCGCTGGTGCTCGTCTTCTCATTGGACTACGACGGACTAAGGTATGAGGAACGGGTCAACTGATCACAAGAGCACCATCTCGCAATTCGACCTCGTCTGTCATTTAAATAACGATCTTATAAATTCTATTCACAAAACATTAAATAAGTAGTTATCTCTTATCTGGAAAACAATTGGTCTCATGGTCGTCGTGTAAAGAGCCAACTATGACGCCGGCGAAATAATTTAACTAAAAGGCCAAAGTGGACAAAACCTGTGCCGCAATCACTGGGTAGGGAAACGATGTCGGGGAACTATCGACGGGTTTCTCCGTGGGTTTACTTTCGTTGTTCAAATTTTTGCTGTAACGATGCCACGTTCGATGCCTTCCCCGGCGCTGTCCGTGCGGTCGCCGATAGCAGTTTCCCATTACCAACGGACCCGCCTCCAGTGGTGATAGCGGTGGATACTTTGGCCGCCGCCATCGGTTTCGTCGTCAGTGGTTCCGGTTTGGCAGGAGTTTTAGGCTTCTGCACAGCCTTCACCCCGGAAGCGACGGTACCGTTCGGTAGCTGACCGTTACCGATGGCTCCTCGAGGAGATGGGGTCCGGGTGCGCACGGTTTGAGTGGTCGGTTTCTTGCTTCCTGCTCCACTACTCACCGCCGGAGGGTTGCTAGTACTTGCGTTCGATTTCTCCGAAGCTATTTTGGCCTTCGTAGCGGCCACTACTGACCCTGCGCGGGCCGTGTTCGATAGGACGCTGTGGTATGGTTTGTAGGACGCCGTGCTGGCAGAAGCGGCACTCTGAATGGTGGCAGAGGCCGTCATTTTCTTCAGTGGTTCCTTCGCCGTGGGACCTTGGAATTTGATGTGATTCAGAACATTGTCGCCACCGTTGGCAGCAACCGGTGCCGTGGGGGACGATTTGAAACTACTTAAGCTATTGGCAGTGACCGAAGCGGTGTTGGTGGACGGTTGCTCGTTCACTCTGCTTCCGGCAGTTGACGGTGCTATCCGTGCGATCGGTGCACTATTGATGGCCGATGGTCGCAGGTAACCGCTCGAGGTGGTGCTTAGCAAGGAACTACGATTCGCCGGTGCGGGTCCCGATCCCGGACCAATATCATCGTCCGCACTCTCATCATCGTCCTCCGTTGCGTCGAAATCGTCATCATCGTCGTCTATAATTTCCGAAGTGTTGACATACGTTGGCTCATCGTCATCGTCATCGTGCGGCAGCTCATCGCCAGCAGGCCCACCAGTGGCGATCGCCGTCGGCTGACTGGTGATGGAAGAGGACTTTCGGCTACTGCCGTCACCACCCGTGCGTCGCAACGTCGACGCAATGTACACCGAGTCACCGTGACGGCTTTCGATCTCGTTCACTATTTCCCCCAACAGTCCCATGCTCTCCGAGCTGCCACCGGACGAAATGGCCGACGCGGGTGGCGAAAGGATGCTGGGTGGCGACGGCGACTCATCGATCACTGCGTAGATATTGTCCGAGCCGTGGGTGGTTCCAGTGGCGCCAGGCCGCACCTCAGACCCGTTGCGGCAATCGTCATACTCGGACCGCGCAATGCCGCCTCTGGGAGGGATTGCGATTTTGACTGCTTTCGGTGGCGGTGGATTCTGATACCCGGGAACGCCGGGAATCTTCATGGCGCCCACCAGTGTCTGTGTAGGCACCGGTGGCCTGGGAGGCGGAATCGTGGGACGCGTACCGACCATACTTTGCGGTCGTTTTAATGCTACTGTGGGTTTCTTTATGGCCGTCGTTTGGTCGGCACCGTCCGGTGTTCGATCGTCTACAATACGAACCCGACGACCCGCTGGGCTGGGGCCATTTGCTGTCGGATCTCGCATACTTGTCGCTCTTTGCACCGTGTTGGCACCACCGCCAACAGTGTTCGGGGTCTCAGTCGGTTCGGTCACCAGCTTGGGCATGCTGCGGGCCAGTTCCCCACCCTGATCGATTGGGATCGGTGCGGAGATGTCAATGTTGCGCAGCTTCTCTTTATCGATCACCTTCAGCTGCTTCGGTTCCGGTTTGCTAGGTTTCTCTTCCTTCTTCAGGTAGGACGTAATGCGGTTCAGTTTGCTCTCCTTTGTCTTTTTTTCTCTACTGACCGGATTGATAAGAACCTCCGCCGGTAGGGATCCAGTATCGGCCGGGTTAGACGATGAAGCGCCACCGGACGGTGCCAAGGAAACGATCTCCGTGCCAACCGGTGGCAGAGTCGGTGCCGGTCGGATGGGAACAACCGACGGTTTTGGTTGGCCACCACCAGTCGACGACGCTAGCTCACGCGAGGTGCACGTTGACGACTCGAGGATGGGACTGGAGATGATGGGCCGAGCTGTTGAACCGGGATTCATAGGTGGAAGGGCTGGGGCAGGCGAGGAATCTAGCTGATGCTCGTGGTTGGCCAACTTGCAGCCATTGATGCGCTGCGCGTACCGAATACCTGCAGGTGGTTTGGCGTACATTACATTATCAGTGCTACCTTCTTCCGTCGAAGGCTGCGCGCCTGCTTCTAGCGATTTAAGCGATTTGGGAACGGGAGGTGCGGCACGGGCTGGGACAGCGTTGCTGGTCGTGTCCTCGCTACACTTGGCCACGGGCTGCACTAGCGCTACCTTGGGCGACCTTTTGTTACCCTGGGCGTGGTGTTGGTGAAGTGGTTGAAGGGTGAATCCGTTAAATTTACCATACATAATTTTGGCAACACAGTCCGACTCCGACCCGGTAGTGACCGGTGTCGCGACCAGTGTGGCCGACGGCCGGAGCAGAGCCGAGTTCATGTCCGAGTCGGGCGAGTTCGGCGACGAAGGTAGCATCGTATGTGTTGAGCTTGCCGAGTGGGAACTGTCCGGTTTGATGTGAATGTTCAAGCTGCAATGGTTTGGAAATGGTGAAAAATCAACACAAATGACGCCTACGATTGGTTTAATGGGTTAATTGTTGAAAGAACAACGTGCAAACATGAAATAGTGGAAGTTTATAACGACCGAGTGAATGTTTCGAAACGATGATTAAAGCAATTGGGGGAAAACCTAATTGAAACAAAATGAAATCTTTTTATCACAATAGCGTTTTTTCTAATACACACAGATGAGGATGAGGTATTTTGTACCAAATCTTGAAAGTTGAATGTGAACGTAACATAGTTGACGTTCGCTTTAATCTAGTAATCTACAAGCGGTAAATCGAACGGCATTCCCTAAGACTTGCATAGGTTACTAGACATATCAATAGTAGCTGGAGTTGGAACGTGCCGCCGTACTACGTGGAATGTTAAATGTGTTGTTAAATGATTATCACTAACCTATTGAGAATTCTAAAGGTAATTTTACTATGATTAAAAACATGTTTGTAATTTCTTTTAGAATGTTAATTACCAGTGCTACCTACCCATGCGATTAAAACTAGACATCACACACACACACAGCAGAGAAGCGTAATGAAGTAGGAAAAGGGTAAGAACGGGATCTACTATTATACAGATTCTACGCATTTTGGGGCCATCGAACGAAGGTTAGTTAGCGAAGCGATAGACAGAAACCACCGTAAACTAACCAGCCATTAGCTTGAAAGAGGCGTGCAATACGAGTGAGAACACAAGGGGCAACACCACACACAGTACAACAAAACTAAAGATGCAATTCGGTGCTGGCATTCAGCAGGTCCGGATTGGTGCTGGACACCAGGCGCATGTCTCCGATGGTCACAAGTCGCTGACGCTTGGCTCCGGGTGGGAACGGTGCTTTCCTGCGAGGCGTACGCCCTTCGTACACTTTCACCGTTGCCCGTGCGTCGCCAGACGGCAGCGATTCGTGTCGTTCGAGAGAAACTTGCCGGTGTCCTTCTGGCCGTTGACCACCACCACCATCAACGAGGGAACGAAAATCACTAGCAGAAGAGAAAGAGCGCGTGCGGGTGGCAATAGCGGTGCCGGACGAAGTATATCTCGGTACGTACACGTTGGTGGGCGATTTGCGTTTCTTGGCGAACGCGTTTCCTTCGCGGAAGTAGTACACGAGGACCACGAAGATGGTGCAAACGGGAACCACGCCGCAGAAGAAGATGTACATTGCTCGACGGAACCCGGCCGTTGCTGTGTGGAGCACGAAAAGATTAGATTTTGGAATTATATTTTCCGAAAACGGACCCCCGCCGCTGCTCGAACTTACCATTTGGATCCGTCGCGGGACCACTGTCAATCGAACCACCGTGCCCGGGAAGATTGCACAGGGGCGGTGCAAAGCCCTCCTCGCAGTGGCAGTGACCCTCGCTGTTGCAAACTCCCTTGCCGTTACAGTTCTCCGGGCATGCCATTCCATTGCCTCCCGCCATCAGTTTCTCCACCGACATGCACATTTGGTTGAGGCACATCTTACCTTCGCCACACTTGGCCCCGTCCGGCGTTAGTCCCGGGTCCACTTTCTGCAACCCAAGATCGACGATCGCCGTCCGGCACGGTATCACGCTCCCATTGTACGTCATGAAGCTGTGCGAAAGGATGGCCACCGACTCCATGCCAAACTCGAGCCGCTCGTTCAGATGCCGACAGTGGAGCATTCCGCAGCGTATGTCCGCCTCGTCGCACTTGACGTACTCGTTCTTCACCCGATTGTATCCACAGTTCCCGTGCCGAGTGCCTTCCTCGTTCTTCCTGTAGCACTGATCGGACGATTTACCCGTCGGTCCCCACAGCAGCCGGCACTGATCGTTCTGTGATCGGCACGAGCCGCGGTAGCAGTACGCCTTCCCATCGTCACAGTTCTCGGTGTCGCGCTTGAACACATCCCCCGGACAGTACTCGGACTCGCCGGAGCAGTACTCTGGCAGATCGCACTCCCCGTCCGCCGGGCGGCAAACGGTGCCACCGATTTTCGGTTTGCACGTCCGCAGATCGCAACACTCGCCCGTCGCACACGAGGCGTTCGAGTGCAGCATACACGTTTCCGGTTCGCAGCACGAATTGTCGCAAAACTCAGGCAACCCACAGTCACACTGTTCGCCGACCTCGACGAACCCGTTACCGCACACCGGCGACTCGAACAGGCTTTCCGGTTTGTTCTTCAAACAGTAGTTCATGCCGTGGTTGAACGCCAGGTTGAGCTGATCGATGCTGCAGCGGCTCCAGTGCTTCGGTGCGATCGACGAACTCGAGGCTGACATAATGCACCGCTCCTCCGGACACTGGCAGTCGGCCGTGTCGTGCTCCATGCCAAAGTTGTGGCCCATCTCGTGCGCCACCGTCGTCGCCTGCACGCCAATGATTTCGCTGTGATACATCTCCACGCCGCCCGAGAACTCGTATGTACAGATCGGCCCCTTCAGTGCCTTGCCCACCACACCGCCATCGAAGTGCTCCTTCGTGAACAGCTGCGCATTGTCGTTCGGGTGATCCTTGATCAGCGTCTTCTTGCGGTAGTGCAAAAAGTTCTTCAGCGTCACCTCGCCGTCCTTCGACATCTCGATCTCGTCGCCCTCGTTCCACACGACTACCCCGACCAAGCCGATAAAGATATTGAGCGGTTCATACAGCGCGTTGATGATGTTCGTGATGTCCTTGCAGTACTTTTGCACCGTTTTAAAGTTTTCTCGCATCGACTTAAACATCTTATTGTCGACCACGATGACCAGCTCGACGTAGCTCGAGTGCCGGTTGGCGTTGTAAGGGCCGCGAATCTTGGGCATGGCGCCCGACGATACTGCCCGCCGCGAGCGCTACGAAACACCAATCGGACAAAGCATACATTAGTCGTCAGTCTTCGTCGCACTGGAGTGCACTTGAGCGCCTTTACTACCTGCTTGGTCGCGCCTGCTGCGCCACGTTCCGCCATGTGCTGTCGATACAGTTCCGGATCGTGAGTGCCGTTAACGTGTCCACCATCGTAACCGCATCGATCATGGCCCCCATTCACACCGGTTGGCCGTAAATCTGCATGTCTGCGTGTGCGGAGAAAGATAGTGACCGTAAAAAAGCGGGGACACTTTTTACGATTACGGCGAGAGCTGCTCTTCAAGGTGCGCCCCGCCGGCTACTAACCGATAAATAAAGTGTTCGCCAAGGTCAATTCGCGAGCGATTGGTGCCCGTCGTCGTTCCAGCGTCTGTCGCCACCGTCAGTAAGCTTTCAACGTAGTACGTCTCGTCACGGTCCATGATAATCCCCCGGATGCCTTCGCACGTCGAAATCGCGGCACTCGAGTCAGCTTTCCCGCGTATTGTGCCCTACGGTGCCAAACGGTATGTGTGAATCGATTAGTGTTCGAGGAAAACCTAGCAAAACGTTGGCGTATTGCTACACACCCGGTAGTGGCAAAGATCGACTTCCTGCGGACGGCTGTATCGTACGACGTGCTTGCCGGTACCGTTTGGCAGCTGATAGCTAAGGAAGTGGCCGTCCGGTATAAGCTGTTCGTTTAACTGTAAATCTAATATCACATCAGCTTCGTCTAATCTATACGTTAAGGTTAAATGCGACGCATGAAGACCGTTCTGGAACGAGAGAAGAGAAAAATCGGATAAACCGGACCGATCTCGTTTACTTCGGAACGCGCTACACCCAAACGTACCTCTTCATGGGTACTCGTAAGCAATCTTTTATCACGCCCGTGCTGCAACTGTGGCCGTATTTTCGCGTAGTGCGAGAACTCAATGGAAGGATGCAACCGATCGTCATCTGCGGCAGAAAAAGACCAATAAAAACATTGTTACACACTCTCTATACTAAAGCGAGGTTATACTAAGTAAGAAAACTGTCGGAGTATCAAATGTTGTCAATCTTGTGATAACGTTTTCCCAATACGCTTTCCCAAACCCGTGCACACATCGTAACCTGCAGGGGTTATTCTTTCTTCCTACGGTCTAATCTTCTCAAAAGCGACGTTCGGCAGGATGCGACATCGTCCGGTGGCGTCACAAAGGCGGCATCGTAAACCCCATTTGCGTTATCTCTGTCGACAAGAAAAATGAAGCCTTGCGGCCAATGCGGGAAGGTGCTTTGTTAGAGTTTCGTTTCATTTGCCACCGCGCAGGGAGATGTTTCCGGTCAATAAAATCAAAAGATGATTATCCCCACCCGTCAAATCGTTGTTGTTGCGAAACAATGCTGCCGCAATGGGCCTCGCGTAGTGTTACGAATTTTGTGCGCAACTTTAATTGCCCATCCGGGTGCGTTGTCTTCGGCCGAACGGCGGCTACTCCGTTTGCTTTAGGTCGGCAGGCCATGAACCTCGGTAGAGGCCGTCGACAGAAGAAGAAAGTGGTGCGGAAATTGGGTCGGATGCAAGGCAGCACTGGGGCCAGAACTTACACCGCCGCGTGTGTGGGTTACGACCACCCCCAGCCAGCCAGCCAGCCAGGTGTTAATGCATGTGGAACGCCGCCTACGGTGCTGGGCCCGTTCCCGTTTCCGAAATGGTCGGGGGAACGAATGCGAACTAACCTGGAAAACGGCCGTCCGAAGAAATCACGGACCGTTTTCCAGATTAGATATGGGCAATCAATTTACCCCGAAAAAAGCTTGAGAAACGGTCTATTAGAGGCGGGACAAGGCGTAAGGCGTGTTACAAAGCGTGGAAGCGTGGACCGAGTACGGCCATTTACGGTACTTTGTGTCCTTTAGCAAAGGAAGTTTAATCTCTTAGATTTAGATGAACAAAATCAGGCAAACGTTCAACACTAATACTTTGAAACGAGAAAAAACAGTTTAATTAAATTGGATTTTAAATGAGAAAATATTTGTTCACATTATTCCGCAACCGTTCTGGTCTATCCACCTCCACTGTACGGTTTACGTGTAAAATATTTATCTATTTTTGCTTCCAAAGTATTGTCAAAGTTTACCCCAAAATATTCAAAAATGGTAAGAAACGCACTAGAATATTGCTGGATTAAGCCTCGAACGTTTACCGATAGGTTGCGACATTTTATAAACGTTTCTATAGTTTCTTCTAACGCTGTGCGAAAAATGTACAGAACTGCAGAGAGTCTCTGAAGCTTAAATATCGCTTAAATTTATTTGCAAAGGTTGCAAAAAGAGTTTGCCAACAAGCAGACTCCTTGCCAGGCAAACACATCAACAAACATGATCCGGAAGCAGATCGCAGAGCAGTACGCCACGCTCGGTTGAGCTGCGTGCGCAAGACGATTACACAAGACGGGCTGTGTGAAATAATGGGCCCCGGCGCTTCGCGGTCGTGACTCCCGGGGTCTGCCAAACCGATGCAACCGAGATTTATCGTACGTTGTTTGTGCTAATCACACTTTCCAAACAGTTTCGATTTTCCAGTTGCGCTGGCGGTTTCGTTATGCATACAACAACTGACGGGCAAGATCCGTTAGTGTCATCCCAAACATTTATCCCACGTTCAAGTGTTGGCACATTCTGTGTCTCTTTCTTCTCCAAGGTGCGCCCAGTGGCAGAACCAGATCGGCACTGCGAAACGCGAAGCGTCGTCGGAACTAGTTTTTTGTGCTGCCACAAATCATAGCTGCATCCGGGAGTGCAACGGAGTGCCTGCCACAGCGCGTAGGTTCTGTTCTTCTCCTTTCGCGTATTTCCCGCTGCATCAGCTGCACCGTGGCGCGGCTGCGAAATGGGAACAAGGGTGAAATCATACACGTTCATCACACACAACACACGTTGATGCGTTTCTTGTGCTAAGTAATGGGTCTGGCACGGCTAGAAACCAGGCTCTCGGGGTCTGCGTGTCGGTTGTTGCCATAATAAATAATAATGTCGCTCGTGGCGATGGTCCCCTTCAGCCACCGCTTGGGGTGTGGTGCTAATCTCTTACCGAAGGACTGCCAGCTCGTGATCTTGGCAAGTGCTAAACACAGAACGCTCACACCATCTGAAGCGCAGGGTCTCTAGGTTCATTGCTTTGCGCGGCACCCGTAACGGGATGTCCGCCAGAGACCAGCGCAGCTGAACTCATTTTACGCACATTGCGGCACAATGTTTGCACCGTCCTACAGACTGATCATGTTTGGAGCACAACATTCGTAGCTTCGTTTGTTATCTATTAGAATGGACAGAGCCGCACTATCATCAACTTAAGATCATTCAAGTTGTTGGTAAAAATTCGAACAGACGCAAAAAACCGACAAATCGGGCGTAACGTTTTCGACTCCTTACGACCCACTAATCGATCGACTGTCGTTAACACTTGACGGATAATGAGGTGTATTCGATAAGCATAAAATAGTCGATTCCCTAGATGGTTTGCGAAATGCTAACTCTAAGAAGGGGTGTGCTGTGGTCCTTCGCTCAGACGTCCATCACGCATTGACGTCCATGCGTGATTGTTGGAGAGGTCAGAATGCGTTGATAATGAATCGGAACGGTTGATTGCACAATCGTTAAATTTATGATCGATCGGATTGAGTAAATAACTTTACTGGTGCTGCTGCTTTTATTGCACACATTCTTTGTGGCTCTGTGTGGTCAAATGTCCGCCAATTTATTACCTTTAAGTTACTTTTAAAATTATTGTTAGCACAAACCAACGGATTATTGTTAGCACAAACCAGAGGACTGTTGAGTGCTCAGCATCGTCCTTTGCGCGAATCATTTACCATCATTCGTTTTCAGCCAAAAAAAAAGCAGTACCGAAAAAAAAACCCGAAACATCGCAAAAAATGATCCACTCTCCCTAATTCATTTGGACCCCAATGAGCGAACGGCGATGGGCGATTTTGGACACTTCTTTTCTGGGTCAATGCGCCGAGAAGCTGGCATAAAACATTCCAAATTCGACACATCCGTGGCGAAAGAGAGGGCACGTCGCGGGGCCGTGCCAAATTCGGTTTCGTTTCGTCCACCGGTGACGGGTACATGGTTCTCCGTTAATCCCGGAATCAGCCCGTGAGGAGCCCACGAAAGGCTGGTTCCGCGAAATTTAAACCCAATTATCGACCCCATCGAACCGTGCTGCCGCCACATTTGTGATTTAAGGGAGGGATTGGCTAGCTCTGACTGACTGGTAGGTTGGCTTACCAAACAAAATCAAGACAAATGCGCCACGGAGAAGCCCCGCGAAGCCGTTGTGGTGGTTTACTCTGCTCTGGGGCTCTGGCCAACAAAAAATACGGATACCGTAAGAAGAGCCGTTTCGAAGCGAGCATTCTGTAAGATGGACCGATTTTTTTTTGGTCCATCGCCGCCATATCGCGGCAAGGAATATTCGGAACGGCGAGGGGCGAGGACGTTTCATTTTTTCCGTTAGCAGCGCTCATAAAAAAAATTTATTTACAGGTACACGGTAGCATCACAAGGATGTGAAAGAGCGCGCGGCTGTTGTGGATTTTTTTATCGTAAAATATTGACAGGAATCGGATCAAGTTCAGTGGCACAGTATTCCGTTTCGTTATTCATTGCTGCGTAGGCTGTATGGTTGCATAGCAACAAGTTGCCGGTTAGGCAGCTGGATCGCGAAGTTCAACTGCAGACCGTGGCCTTACTGCGGCTTCAATTGGTGAACAAGCGATTCACTGCGCTTCTGGGAAGCATCGGAAAACAGGCAACACCGGCTGCGCGAATCATCTTCGCCGACCGGCGATGGCGCTGCTGAGGAGCATTCCGGGAACCAAGATTTTCAATTAGATCTCTCATCGTAACACAGCGTCCGCGCCCGTTTTGCAATTATTGGCGGACAAAAATCATTCACTCAACGGTGGTGTGTTGTGTAAAGTTTTTATCCTTTTCGTATCTATAATAAAAAGAAGCAAACAAATAGAAAGAAATTCGTTTGGTCGGTTGCAGCCACCAACCGGAACATACATTTGCCTCCGACTCCGATTGTCCTACCATCCACATAAAGTCCCGCTAAGATGTCACCAGGATCAAGAAAGAAACGTAGCACCAACCAGCTCGTTTATTGCACTGCAAATGTGCTGGGCCACTAACTCACATAACATGCCAAGAGTGATATGGCCAAATATGGCATGAAAAGGGGCTCCACCACTCCATGCCGCAGCATGCCACCGGAGACAATTATGTTGTGGTCAGCGCGTAAACCTTCCTTTTATAGCACAGCGGCCCCACAGGAGCAGAGCAGCAGAACCCCGTCGCTTCGCTTCGTGATTATTCTGTAAACGGCCTAAACAATGCGTTCGCCACAGCTTAGAACAGGATTCTGCTGGTTCGCCTGTTCTTGTGGCCAGCAAAAGGGCGACATACGCAGCATTGCAAGCCTCTGTTACGTTGGGTCGTGCCGTGATCTTAGGTTTCCGTTTAAAAATGTATCTCGTCAGCAGGACTTTTCCCAAATTCCAAAAAATCAAAGATTCTCTCGCCCCCTCTCTCTCTCTCTTATTGCCAATAGTTCACCAAAACGGTACGAAAGGGAAGTGAAATGTTGCGAATTTTTGGGCCATAAAGCTGCATCGCTCATTCTATTTCGGGAAAATCTTGGCTGCGTCAACTCACACGTTCTGCGGGAAATTGGAAATGTTCGGTAACCTTGGGCTCCGTGCATGTCTGGGACCGTGGCAGGGGTGTTCTGAGAAACACTGCACACATCACGGAGTCCGCCACGGCCAATCGTAAATGAGTGGAGGTTGTCGATAAAACAACATCCACTTCTGTGCATTCCGATGCAGATTTATGTGATGTATTGTCTACCACCTTCCCCGATCGGCAGCGCACACCGAGAGTCGGCTCTGTTTAAATTGTAGCCCTGTTTTGTCGGCGCAACTGGGGGGAACTGCAATTGCGTTTTTGCGAAGATTTCAAACCAAGAGCGATCGGTGACGCCGATTCGTGCGCGCGTTGGCTTTAATAACAGTATTTGAAGACGATAAATTCTATCCCACACCGGCCAGCACCGCCACAGATTCAAGTTTCCTTATTCGTCGTCGTCGTCGCCATCGGAAAGGAACACACCGCGATACGGTTTCTCGTCGTCCTCGCGTTTGGAGTAAATGGATGGCTCTCGCCGGTTGTCGCCGAAGAACCATCGCCCGCCCAGGCGGTGGAAACGTTTGGCATAAAATGCGTGAGGACGTTTCTTCTGGCCCTGGATTGTGGAGAGCGATTGGGTTGGTGCAGAGCACAGTAAATGGACGTGGAAGAGAGTTTAAAAAGGCCGAAACAAGTCCGCGCAACTACATACACTGTAAGTGGTAGAGGTTTTCTCTGTTGACGGTGTAAGAGCCAAAACATGCTTCGAGGGAAAACCGCTGCCGACCCAGGGAAATGGCACACAAAGCGAAGGTAGCCAAAGGGTAATGGGTAAAGTTGACATTTCGGCCAGTTTTTAGACATTTCTGTTTATTTTATTTTTAAGTTTTCCGACGGTTCGCTGTGACTATCGCACGATGAAATTGAAAGCATTTAATGGTACGTGACAAATAGTTATATTAATAAATTGAAAACATCCTATCATGAGTTACTCAATGTGTCCATCTGTAAAAGGACCAACATCTAGCAACAGTTTTTCAGGGCTTCAGCTGTGTCAAAGTTTAGTTTGATTAATAATTTTAAATTAAAAATTTTTGTTAATAAACTCTCTCAAACTGTCATTAAGAAACGATGTGTGTTTCGAAACGGTGTGTTTAACTTGGAAAAGTTAAAGGACATTACACGCCCTTTGTCATTCGTCACCACAAATGAGGTGTCGGTCGGTTGTACCCAAAGTATTAAAAATGCCACAGAAAATGCGGTGTCAAATAGGATCCACCACCCGACACAGCTGGTGGGCGCCATTCGTAAGAAGGTCGGGGCTCATAGCTTCGTTAGTTATGTCATCCGGTGTTTCGTCGATAAATTAGGAAAATTGAGCCGAACGAAAGAACAAACAGGAAGCGTTTAAAAAAAAACCCTGATTGCCACCATGAGCCAGGGGTGTACAAAAAGTACATGTTGTGGCTCAGAAGAGCAAATGTTCCGCCTAAAAAAACCCCATGTGGTGGCCAGCCCCGCGGGGCGTGGGTCAATAGCGACAGGTGGTGTTTCAGCACCTACCGGATGTGCAAAGAAAACACACACTTGGGAAGAATATTCGCCATAGACAGCGGCCGTCCCGCAAAGAAAGCAATTCACTTCAAGACGGCTCCACTTCTTCGAGTTAGGTTACACGACATCCGAACCGGACCCGGCTTGGGGTTATGTCGCTATGTTTAGAACTAGGTTTTGTTTGGCATTTGCATGAACGAGAACCATATGGCAGCATAGTTTTTTTTATTTCTGTCGACGAAGAAACTCGTCAGATAGGTAACGAATACAAGTTGCGTCAAATAGAAAACACTGAGTAGCAGGAAAATGGAACAGATCTCCGAGTGCCCACCATATTTCAAACACGGAACAAGCAAAAATTTGAGCTTCTGTCGATGACCCTCGAAGAAATATCTGGAACCAGTCGAAACTTTCGACGAACAATCAACGACATAATTATGCTCCAGCCTTTTGTCATGCAATATCGAATGCCAATAAAGAAAATTCATTGGCAGAATCATTCGCGAAAAGTTGGAGCCTATTGAACAGGCTTCCACAAAGTGCGACCTGTGTGAGAAAGATACCAATCAGCAAACGTAATTAAGCCCCAAAGGTATTCGTACATGAACAAGGCACGGCGTTCCCCGTTCAAGTTGGAACCTATTTTTCCTTCCCCATGGGGTAGCCGATGAGTCATTCGCCGTTTTCCACTACAAAATACAGCTGTGTCTCTGAGGGGTGGTGCCCTCACGCAGTAGGGTGTCCAACGTACCCACAAAGCGGCCCGATTGACGATAGAGAGAGAGAGAGAGCAAAACTTTGCTTCCCATGACTAGTTGGGCATAGGAAAGGCCGGGAAGCCGGGTCGGAAGCCAGAGTCCTAAAAGATGTAAGAAGGAATCGATCGGGCGACATGAAAAACACTCCGGAATCACAAAATAGCATTATCCTTTTTGTTTTGATGATTTCAGTCCAGTGTTTTACTTGAATTCCTTCCAGAAGGTTGGACAGTTCAGCACCGTTTTTGGTCCGAATCGTGCCGTGTCGGCTCTTGATGCGTTTTCCATGGGGCGTCAATTTACATTACAATCGTCGGTGATGCGAAGCAGAACACATCAAGAACCGCGCTCCGGCCAAATAATGGTTAGCCGTGCCAACGTCCAATGCGCGATCGGTGTTCCATCTGGGCGCCGTAAATTGGCAAACGTATCGGATTGGAAAACTAAAGATAAAAAAATTAAATTGTATTTCCATAAAAATTGGGACCGCGACCGGAAGAGCCGGGAGTCGTTGAGTACAACATTTAATGGCACCACGGCGCGAGCGACGGTTCTCTGGTGTCCGTTCTGTGTGTTCTTCTCGGCGAAGTGAAAGAGGCTTACGTCATCGCCCGGCATGACGACTGTCATCTGCGGGGACATTAGCATGCCGCCGACTAATCCACGGAATTAGTGGCCAGGGTCGAAACAGAAAAAAGCGCTGTCCGCAGTCTACGCGGACGCCGGACACAACGGTCGTATGGGTCCACACCGGAATAGTGTCAACGTTGCGTCACGTTGAATCGCTTCCAGCGGGCTCCCCACAAGGGCATGGTGTGCGCATTAGGACATCCTTAATGTTCGGCAACAGCCATTACATATTAAATGGATCCGGCGTACGGGACGAGTGACATTGTGTATTTGTTCTAGGTTCACCGATTCGTTCACGGAGCGTGCTTTACTATGATTTAATGAAGATTGATGGTCAATGAAGAAAAGTGTCGTATTCAATAGGGTGGGCTCTATTTGATTTCAGCCTTTCGCTTTTTTACAACTGAGCGTTTTGGCGATTTTATTTAATTTTTTAACCATTTTATTTCGACGAAGAGATAGCAAGCAGATGTGCAACATTATAGTACGTAAAGCCCTACAAACATCTTCACAAAATTTGTTTCGTGGTAAACGACATCAGTTGTGGTGACACCTAATTTTAGAGAGCATAGACCAAAGACGAAATGAATGCTTACGCGAGCCATTTTAATTTGGTAATAATAAATAATAAAACCTTAAATTCGTGCGGCATTCAAGATCTAAATCATGCGCAGGATAAAATATGTCACGGCCACGCAGCAGCGCCGAGACGCCGCCGGCGCTTTAAAGCATGCGAGCGAATTTGGCAAACCTGCAGATGTGTCTCGCGCTGGGGTTTTTCATTATAGAACCATCACGTTCCGGGTGTCTCGTGTGGTCGTCCGTCGCCGATGGCGAAGATAATGACTACCAACCCCAACCGTTAGACCGCGTCCCGTGCTTCAGAACCTCTCGGGCTCCACAGTACTTCCAGCGGGCGCGACAGTTCCACTCCATCAACGACACTGGTGACGGGCCCGCAATATCCGAACCACAGCAACAATGGCAACAGAAGGAGAAGAAACGAAAAAAAACCTCAACCACTAGTCCACAATTGAGACATCGTTTCCAGTTGAACGAGCCACGCAACGGCCACTTTTGAGAGCTGCTGATGATGCTGCGCCGGGCTCCTGCCGGCCCAAAAGTACCGAGGTGCCGGAGTCGTGAACCCGTGACAAATAGGAACGATCCACCAAATCCATCACAGGCACACACCCCTTACGAGCATCGTCGTCATCGTCTGCATCAGGTCCTGGGGTCGTCAATCACGTCGGTGTGCAGATCAACGCCGCCGTACGCCAGAGAGGCGCGCCATCGAGGGGTTAAGTTGGACGCCAAACGACCAGAATCCCGCCGACGGCGGAAGGTCGTTACGGTCCCCACTTCGCTCCTGCTGCGCCCACCGAAATTGGTCAACTTGTTTGTCATCGATATGTGCCTCAAGGGGCCAACCCGTGGCCCCCGGTGTGACCATGACCCTCCTTTCACTTCTTTCACCCCCCGTCACCACGGCCAGTGGCCTGCTTCCGTGTCCCGTAACCCTTAAGGGCGCCAGAGGGCTGCGTTGAATCGCTTTCTATGCTTCGATCGACCGTATTTTGTCGGCAACACAGAGCGAATGGAATGATTTTGACCAGCCAAGTGGGAAGAATAATTAATTAAATCATCTAGGGTTTGAAATAAACCAATGTTAATTCCATCCTAAATGTGCGTTCCATTGCATTGTGCTCAGATCAGATTTGTTATTTAAAAAGGATTCAATTTGTCCAAAATCAAGAAATTGCCACCGCCGAAGGGTTAAACGATCGCTGAAGTGGTCTTCTACACGCTTCGAACCGAACGGAAGAAATCCGTGGAAAACACTTCTGAATGATGTCAGCCACGGCCAGGGGCCTAACCCAGCAAAATCGAGATTGGCTTTTAAGTGACTTCACACTTTGCACCAATTGGCGTGTGTTCTAAAGTGGACGATTGAGAAAGAGAAAGAGAGAGAGAGAGAGAGAGAGAGAGAGAGAGAGAGTGTGCGCGAGAGAAAGACATAGGCCATGGGCGGTAGGCGCCAGCATTCAACGTGAATAAAATGTAATTTCATTTCGTTGCGACAGCGTAAATTATGCTACGCGGCGAAGCTGGGCGAGTGTTATGCGCCTGACTGAGCCAATCAATACAGAATTGCCGGTGGCCTTTGGGCGGGCGCTACCGCCCGGCATCTCGCGGCCCGGCTGTCACGCGTGTCATTGTGCGCCAGCGATTTATGTTTCCTCCTCAGCGGGCACGCTAAATCTTAAACCATTTCACGGTTTTGTCAAGCGACGGTCGAGATGACGATGAAGACGGGAATCTGTATCGCGTGAAAACCGCATCCGGACCGTTGGAGTGCCTTCCACAAAATGAAACCAATTCAGGTCTAGACTTTAAATAAATAGAAAAAAAACAATTGGATGCCAAAATGTGAAATTTATACATAACGAAACTAGCAAACAGAAAAAGAAAGAATGAAAAGAGAAAAAGACGCTGACAGAGCAATACATTAAATAACAAAGGACAATAATAAAATATTCAAATTGCAACTGCCAACTACAAAATTTATTAAATTAATGGTTGTGGCGAAAGCTAAGGAAACAAATGAGAAAATAAGATAGAAATTGTGAAATGGAAAACAAAAAAGTGCAATTTGTAAATTTACCATGGTCAATGACCAATAAAGCAAACTCTTTATAAGAAACATAAAAAATCAAATCCCATTGCATAGGAAATGTATTGATGGGTCATTCGCCTCCACACACACACGCATTGTGGCCAGAAGGGGACGGACCGACCGAAAACCCTTCGTTAATGCTATAAATAGCTCAGACATCGGGCAGAATGCACTTCGTTGCGCTCCGTATCAAGATTGCAAGGGGGCCAAGACAGAATCTTGCCGGCGCCAGAGCCACACCATCACCATCAGTGACTCGATCGATTCTGCGTACGGTACCCGGAAAGGAAGGTTACCGCTGAGTACCCCCTTCGATGGCGATCACGAGAAATTAATGCTGTTTGCCTGATGATGCCTGGGCAGCCCTGTGTTTGAGGCAGTGCTGTGCACCGATCGATCATGTAAACGTTCGGCGCATGCACTCCTTGCCGGTGCATGTTACTGTAAACATTTATGTATTCGAACTACGCAAATGCTTTTTTGTTGTTATTGGTGCTTCAACTACTACTACCAGAGGCGTACTTTGCGTATTAGTCACACCCATTTTTAAACAGACATTACAGGGTTTGGCAGGGTTTTGTTTGTATGATCACGATAAGGACCGGGTGTGAGCGGCAGCAGCTTCATCATCATTAGATGATGCACGATGAGGGCGAATGGATCTGGCGATTTTTTGTTTTGTTTCGAGCTGATCCCCGAGACACATCATCGTCATCGGAGTGCGGCGTGGTTCGTCAGCAGCACAATAATGTGACACACGCTGAATGAGTTTTAATTGTTTCAAGGTACGCGATGATGGATGCAGCCAGGCGGACAAAGTAATTCGCGCGAGCATTGTTGGAAGTGGCCACCGACCACGGTTCTTTCCATTGGCCACAGACGTGCGCGTCCTCACGGGGGGTGATTAAGATTAACTATTAAACGATTGGATGGCAAGTGTGATGGCAAAAGGTTAACTCCCTCAGACGATGGAATCGGGAATCTTCTGTTTTCTTTTCGTCTTTTTGCGATCGCGGATGGAATGATATATTTCATTTCGTTTTGTAATTTATTGTACGGCTTCCAGGTCATGTTGAGCACTGTAAGTAATTTGATTGAAATTAATTTGTCGATAAGCTTCGAAAGCATAGCATATTTCACTGTTTGGCCCACTTATTGTCTTTCGACAGGTTCTATTTTAGTTAGTGAAAATATAATAAGCATTGATTAGATTTAAGCTGCAAGCGGAGCTTCGCCGAAAAACCTATCTCCTAAACTGAGAGTGCTTCGAAATAAAGAAAACCCAACATTAGAGTTCCACCTTTTTTTGACATACTTTTGCAATAAAATCCCAAATCGGAACGATAATATGGAAAAATCTGTAAAGTGAAAACTACTGTACTACATTATAGTAGCTCAATCCACTATGTTAATTAATCCATAAATTAACAATTAAATCGCCTTGATTCTGTTTTTCGTCTTCAGTCTCAAAAAGCTCAAGTGTTAACAAAGGATTTAAGACTCTGAAGGGCGAGTCAAGTTTCTTCACGCACACAACGCTTCGGGTACCGAAACGAAACAAAGGAAGTAGCCCTCCAGTTGCAAAACCCTGGCTACAGTTACCAGCCGTCAGCACTGAAAGCTGACCCTTCACGCGTGTTTACGTTCACCTACGAGCACCACCGCAAAAAGCTCTCTCGTGTAGCTCTTTGTTGCGCCGTAAGTTGCAGTTGCAATTGCCAATTCGCCCTGAGCGCAAAACAAATGGAAACGCCATACAATGGCCACGGTGAAAAACGGTGCCAGGAAAAGTTACTATACATTTAATTTGTTATCCGTGCACGTGTCGGCCCGAGGTACTAGCTTTGTCCCGGTTTCTCCACGTAACGCACGGCGGCAGTTGAACTTGGCCTACGGAATGGCTTTAAACTATGTGTCCGCTGGTCTGCGTACTTATGGCGCACTTTTCCCATTAACAGGCAGCAACAGCAGCAGGTGGTTCCACTCCCACAGTGGTTTCCATTTTCTTTCGCCCAGAAAAGGCCACCAGTGTCAAGCACAGGGCGATGGGAAAAAAATAAACATTCCCTAGAAATAGTTCCTTTCTTCGCGTTCACTTTCGCTGAATTTCCACCGGCTCGCGGTTTCCCCGGGCGGCGGGTCGGTGGAAAACGTTGTCGGTGCCGTTTTTTACGCCTCCCGTTCACTGTGTGGCCTTAGGGAGAGCCGTGTCGCTAGGAAAAGGTTGGAAGAAAATGTTCGACGGAAATTCCACCTTTCGATGTGCCTTGTTTAGCCCCACTTAAGGGTCACGTATTCACCAGAGTTTCCGTTCGTTCTTGGAACGAACACGGAACACGACGCAGTATTGGTCACAGCGAGCAAGCGAAGAATTCGACCCCTCGAACTGATTACTTCACCTTCTCGACGCCAGCGGAAGGAGCAGTGTTTTCGGTTTGTTCGGCACGGATTTGTACTATTTGAGAAAGATTGAGAGTTTCTTTGGCATTAAATACACCCCAAACATCGCGCAGAGCAGCACTCTCTCCTACGCGTGGCAGTGCGGTTGGAACAGGTTCAACTTAATCCTGTCCCATCGATTCGACGAGCTGAGTCTAGAGCTGAACCCAGACTTCCCGACTAGACGGTATGCGAGACGAATGTTTAACCCTCAAGCGAATGTGGCACATTACTGTCAAATAACCATCATATTAAGCTATTTGTACCAAACTTATTATTATTGCATTGAGTAGGTGTTGAAGAAGTTAAATTAAACTTCAGAATTTCAATTAATTATTGAGCAGAAAAAGTAATATGTAATGCGTTTCAAATTTTTCAACAATATAAACTTACAAAGCGAGACAGACCTTAAAGCCCTGTGCGTTGACTGAACTTTTTGGGGTCATTTCGTAGTTACTTTTCTTTCCTTTAGACCAAAACAGCAACCGAAAAGGCGACAGTAAATGCAATTCTGTTACGTGAAACCCGAAATCGCGACCAGACTGCCCCGCGTCAAGGGTTAAACGACAGTCGGGCGAGTCCGGGTCATGCTATATTTAAATTTAAGTCCACCAATCCGATCCCGCCTTGCGCTCACGCAGGTGACTTTATGCTATCGTTCTAAGTATGCCACAGCACCGCACCACACGCCCCCCACCGGTGTCCCGGTGTGTCCCACAACTCCGGTACCACCCCGTGGCGGGTTCTGCACCATGTGGGTGTAGAGTAAATCGGATTGAAACGGAGTGAGCAGATCTGAGCTAGAGAACCGGTGGGCTGCTTATGCGAGATCGGAAGACCGAGCCAGAGCTAATGCACTTTCGTTCGATAAACGATAAACGACGGCTTATGCGTCGGTCTTGTGCCGGTTAACTCTCTCCTTCTCTCGCCGGCATCCGGAGAGGATCATTCCGAATAACACAGTTCCGTTGCTAAAAAAAAGGGTCACTTTTCTTTCGGTGTCCCTTCAGGAATGGGGACGGAATTTATTGGCCGCGTTGCTGCTGGAAATGACTATCCACATTAACGGGAAACTTTTAGTGCAGCGGCAGCAGCTCAACGGCCGAAGACGAGCGCACCGGCAAAGGTCCCGAAGAAGAAATGGGACCAAGTGAGAGTTGTCCGTTTGCACAGAGACCGGCGGCAGAGCGGTCCGGGGCCGTGAAATGGCGCCGGTCTTCGAGTTGTTGGGCTATTGATTTTTTTTTTTACGACAGGATTGCACCGAACGAGCTTTCACACTGGTGCAACTTGCGTCGACGGTTGGCATTTGTGTTTGTGCGTTCCGACCATGTTTGAGCAGCTTTAGAGAAGAAGATCTTAAACATAAATTCGAATTCGAATGTTTGCCCCCTTAAATACGAGCCAGCCTTTTCATGGTGGCCCCACACTCTCAGCGTTAGAACGGCAAATGGGATAAAAGCGTTGTCAATCCTTTCACACAAATCCTTTAATACGATTGCGTGGTGGCTAATGGCGGGATGCAGTTCCAATCCAATCACCAGTTCGCAACTTCCAGAGAATATTTATGTTAATACACAATATGCTGGGGCATTGGGAAACATACTTTCCACTGCGCTGTGGCCGATGTTGCCACAAATTCATTGCAGATGCAAACGGATTAAAATAACTCCCATTTGCCGGGTTATCGATTGCACATGCACCAAGCACGCTGGGGAAAAGCGGCCCACAGAATAATGTGCAGCGCTCATTAAATATGTAACCTGATGCTTTTACACGTTAAGCTATGTCTGTTGCTGGGTGCTTGGGAAAGTGTCCTCACTCCTGTTGCTCTTCGTACTGCCTATCGAAGCGTTGTAGTGGTTGTGTCGTGAAGACCACACCCAGACTTCCGGTTTGTCCGACCTTGGACGTTTTTATGCGTTATTTATGCATACGTTTTACATTGCACAATGTTTTCCAAAACCTGTGAAAGGAATCTCGAACGAGCGAGTTCCGTTGTGTGGTGGCAAAGTTATCCAAGTCACGCTCTAAAAACATTCATTTTTACTCAGTTGTTTAATGTACTCAAATGATACACAAATAGGTAGCATTTTTGTCAACGTGAAGACCCCACTCACCAACCACTCTGTCGAGTGCTCGCCCCGATCGTTTGGTGCACATCAACCGAGCTGCGATATCGCAGCCTCCGTGCGCGCACAACTTCCCACTTTTATCAACCGGAAGTCAATGTTGAGGAGGCAGGCTTCTTAGGAAGTAACCGGCAGCTAACAGTGGTCCACAACAATCATGCGTCCGTGTTGTATGGGTGTGTGCATGCTGAACTGGACGATTGACGATTGCACTTGGCGCATCACGCACGACGCAGGCAAGAGACGCCAGAAGCGTGCTTGATGCTTGATTCGATTAAACGATTCTCACGAACGACTCGCAGAAGTAGCGTTCGTCCAAGCATTACGCTTAAATCGCTCATGGCTAACGGAGAAGAGTTTGGCGTTTCGAGTAAACACCGGACCCAAAGTTATTGTGAAATATTAAACGCTTATTTAGGGAAAGCCTCTGCTGGATTGATGACTTTATAATAAATATGAACTCATCTTTAAAACGAGTGAAAAGTGTCATCAGCGGGCCCGTCGCTCCATTTAGCAGCATCAGCACAGCAATTTGCAGTGATGCAGGCGGGGCCCGGCCAGTGTTATGTGTTTTTTAATGGGGCATATTTTCTCCTTTCATTGCGAATCCCGGCGTCGTGGTTCCGGCACACCGAAAATGGCCGGAGCACGCCTTAATACATAAGCAAGTAGCAGCCACTTTCGCGAATCATTTTCGGCTTGTAAGCAACATCGGCGTGACCATTACCGTGGGCCTGGCTTTTGCAGCATCGATGCGACGCGGGGGAAGATTAAGAGAAACAAAGCAAAAACGAACAAACACAAGGCAAAAAATTACTAATCATACCGCTCTGCCCTGTGCCCCGTCATATGAGCGAAATATGAAAAAACTCAGCGAGAAACCCGAGAAAGGCAGTGCCGCGCGAACCGCGGAACGAGCATAAGTTAAAAAGTGAACGAAAAAGTTTTCATTTCCTGCCATTCCGGGTGCCTAAAGTTGGCGAAAAGAAAAGCCCAAAATCAGAGACCCAAAACCGGCCACATACTAAAAAGGGGCCGACCTCATACACGCGGCTCGGTGGTGTGCCACATGGCAGGCCCTCGAAAGTGTGACCTTAAAAGCAGTGACCTGCGTAAATCTGTTTTACTTTTTAAACAACGTTTTTCTTTCGGGCGAGCTTTAGCGCCGGTCGCGAATCGGGAAGCGAACCCGAAACATTTTCTCGGCCAAGGCGGTACAGCGAGCATGAAGCGATGCTTTCTTAAAGCTGGCACTAGAGGCCCGAATCTAGGTTAGCGAATCGAATGGCAATCGATCGAATTTTGTAGCAAAAAAGCACAATTATTTTGTACGCCAGCGTCACGGTGCAGCACCATGTTCGCCTGCGCTCCGTCACGAGCGTGTGGCGTGCAGCTGCGCCATCTTAAGCCCCGGGCTCATACTATGCAGTATGGGGTCATAAGCATTTAATATCCACACATTACCGAAGCCGCCGCCGCCGGCACAGTCCCAGTGTCGCTTGTTTGTTTACACAGTGCGCTTAGGGCAAGATTTCGGGGCTCGTTTCTCTCGATCCCGATCCGAATTTTCATGCGAAGAACACCAAACGGTGGGATGCAGCCAGGCCAGACCAGGCCAGACCGTCACTCACGTAGGGCCCCATTAATCAAACATAATTTATTCAATTATACACATCCAGTCGGCCATGTTGAAGCGCAAGATGCAAGTCGATTTCAAACCCATGGGCCAGGGAGGCACACGAAGAAACAGATTGGTAATGATCGCTGAGCGGCGTATGTTTGTGGCTGAGAATTTTCAAACCCTAGGCGCGATGCAGCGGCACAATGCACCACCATCTCGAGACGTTGATGAGTTAGGGCCACAACTGTTTACACTTGCTGCGCACGAAGGGCTGTTTACGGTAGGTCTACTCTCTGGCTTTGGTTTGTTTTATTGATTTGCCATGAGGTTCAATCTTATACACGCATACCGGTTTTAAGACTATTATCAATTCCAACATAGAACTCCAAAGCCCTCATTCGACGACATATGGAAACATTTATTCAAAAACATTTATTACCAATGATCTGCATGTATTCGTATTATGATCAATCCCTTTCACACAAATATTAAGGATTGCCCTCCAAAAGGAGATGATCGTTTCCTTGTTAGCAAAATTGTTGTCCGTGATTATGCTCAATGCGCTGGGGCACATAACGAGCCAACATATAGTAAGGGTCCGTGGCTCGCAGGGGCGGACCTCGCTTAGCTTGTTATATTAAATTTTCTCATTTTCCTTCACAAAAGTGCCAACGAATTGAGCACCATCACGTTTTTGAGGCCCGCGCTTTCTTCGACGCCGGGCTCGGTAAGGAAATGTTTTGCCTCCCACAAATCATCACTCTCTACTTTTTGCCCCAATTAAACGTTTTTCGTCCATTACTCCCGCGCACGACCCACACCGCTACACCCGCACACTTTTCTCCATCGCCCAGAACGAACTGCACTTTAAAAAAGGAGAAAAAAGAAAACGAAACGGAACGGAAACGCAGCCCCACACAAACGGATTGCTTGTGAACGGGGAGTCGAAGAAAAATAACAATAATAGTAACATTAAAACCCCGGAGAAATGGAGAGTGAAAGAGGGACCGCAACATAAAGTTATGATGATCTGGCGGAAGAGTTGCACCGTGGCCGGCCGTCGTGTCTTTGGCCGGCCGACGACGTCTCCTTTTCTCTCAGTCACTTACTACAACCGTGGATTGGGTTTGTGAAGTCGAAACAAAATCGAGAGTTCCTGGTGTTGGTTGGTGGTGATGTCGATGGATGAACCATCACAGCTCCGATGATGATGCGCTGCACCAACGACTATCGAGGCGACGGCGGCACGGGAAGCAGAGGTCAACTGCGGTCGCTGCAGTGCAATGCATTTCGGTACGGCAACCCATTAATAAAGTGGCCGGCGCGGGGCGATGCACAATGGTGCGCTTTTCGTCCGCTTTCCGGATGCGCAATCAACCGCACACGTGCGTACGATGCACGCCTCCGGTGGTGTGCGTGGGCATTGAATGAAACACTTTCGTAGTGAATCTCCCACAGCGAGGTGCGTAAATTGCGTGAGATCGTGAAATAAGACATTTCAACGGGCAACGATGGCTTCCAATTTGACATTTACATTTATTCATCGCAACAGAGCGACACGCAATCGAAAGAAACAATTATCCCAAGTAGCTGCACCACGATGCCACGCGGTGCTGATTGTGGTTTTATCGCCAGTCGCCCTCCTGATAAGACTCCACCACTTGTTACTCGATGTTCACAGTATTGGGCCTCAGTATGGTGGAGTCGAAGTAGGGTGCCGTTTTCACTTTTTTCCCCGGCCGCATAACAGCGATAACCGGATTTTATGGACGATACAGTTTTTTTCAATCATACTCCAGCAAATCCTGTCGGTTGTGGGTACAATAACGTACCCAACAGACGTCCTTACTGAAAGTGTCGAACATTGATAAATAATTTCCTTCCAATTGAAAAGTAATCTTACGTTAACAAAGTTTCCACTGTTCATCAATCAACGTTTTGAATTTTTAGTGACATTTAAGTGTTTTTTGTTTGGTTCCCATTTTTGAATTGTCGCCATCATTAATTCAAAGCGATGGCCCCCGACCAAAAAACCGACAAGGTTGATATTTATTTTTGACGCAACATAAGCCGCCGATGCATGGCCGACCGATGTTGGGTGATGGTGTCGACGAAGCACAACACGGTTCCCCCGGCGCCATACGGCGTGCCGCCGATCCAGTGTGTCAGACGTTAATTTCTCGTCTAAAAATGTCATCCAAACACCAAACGGAAAATGGTGGCGAGTTTGTTTCTGAGGAGCCGGTGCTCTGCCGGTCATTCACACATCTTCGAACGACCGTTGGCGTTCGTACGACCAACACAAATTTCTCGTGCCCTGGAAGTGTCACCGCTCGCATAAATATTCCCGCCACGAACCAGTCACCGCGACCTGCCACGGAATCCGATGGGTGGCCAGTAACGGGCCAGTAACGACTGCCCCCCCCGAAGGACTTACAATTCAATCGCGGAGTCCAAAAATCTTACGCAGCCAGAGGTGCGTGCCATTCGCGAAACCCAACCCGTCTAAACGCCTTGATTTAAATTCAATCCACAGCCAATTTCTGGCATGTGCCGGCCCCGCATTGCGACTGTGGGGGGGGCCCACGGACTACAGCAAAGCGTGCTACTTCGGGGGACACCAAAACTGTCCCCCCGGGTAGTGGTCCCCATGGTAGTGAAACCTTAAAAACAGCCACCAGCGAATAATGCCGAAGAAGTTTTGATCCCGGGTTTTTTAACGGCTTCCGTAGCGCAAACATCTTGAGATCGGGGAGAGAACAACAGAGAACCTTCACCATGGCCCTGTCGCGGAAAAACAACTTCGCATGGGCCCGAAAACACAGCACTCACAGGTCCGGCCCTTCTCTACGCTCGATTGCATGGACACAATTTGGCACGCAGTAATGGCGCCTTCAATCCTACCGGAGGACCCGCGGCCCACACCATACCGTCCAAAAGAAATCGGATCGCCACCCGAGAGTCCTCGTTGTCCGCACACCATGTCACCGTTATAGCCACCATCATCGCCATCGTCATCATCATCACTATTATCTTTCTTGGCCGTCCAAAAGCCGGTTGATACGCTCCCCGGCATCGATTGTTTGATGTTCTTTTTTCTGCGCCCGTAGGCATCGTTTGTGACCAGTGGGCAGAAAAAGCAGCGGAAAACTTTTACCCAACGACCGAAGGCCAGTAATCCCGTTGCTGATGCCTAGCCGGACGGAGAGGACCTTCGGGTGGAGTTTAATGCTCCATTCTCACATCATTCGCCTGCATCACCAACATCGCTCATGATCATCGATAGTACCGAGATGATGGGGAAGCGGCTAAAGCAGACCCCAGGACATCGTAGTCCCGTAGTTAACGGAGCCTAGAGGCTCCACAGCACACATCTGGTTTCGATTCTACCGTTCAAGCGATCACTCAACGGTACGGCTGCGGTTTCTCTGCTTGACACGAACCGACCCGTGGCTTTCCGGTTCCCTATTTGCATGCCATTCTTTGCTGGCGGGTTAGCTCAACTACAAGACATCGTTAATCTTTCGTCGCGCCCCCCACTGGCAACTTCACTACCAAACTACGCTCCACATACACATCCCGCTCCGGGTGACGATCGATAGAGGTTTCGTCATTTTCGTCACGAAATACACGTTACTTGCCACGCCCGGAGTCTCCGGAGCCGAAAGGGGCCTGGCCGTGGTCTAGGAAGTAGAACATAGTAGTGCGTATGCCAAGTATCCCAGAGGTGTTGGAATCAGGCAATAGTTTTAATTGTCGTTTTAGAAACAAAACTAAACAGTTGAGCCGGAGCTGTTGAAATCATATTTTAACAACCAAAACCCCCCTATTCGATTCGGCCACTGGTTGCGCCATCCGAGTGTTCCGAACAGTGCTGAAATGTTTGTACACTAGTCTTGCGAATGATGCCCAACTTTTGACCTTTTGGGTCCAGTTCTGTGTTCGGTTCATTTTAAAATGCATTTGAACTTCCGATTCACGGAAACAGGTTTGGATGCTTGAAAAGTCAACTCCATACGGAAGACCTTAAACGCGTCACAGCCCATTTCTTGATAAGCAAAAAAGCTTAACCCAATGTCCTTGGTGACACGTAACCCACTTAAAAACGAATCTTTCAACGAAGGACACCCAGAGAGCGTCCTAAACCCCCGTGGCCCACATTTTGGGTCGCCGGAAGCCGGAAGAAGTCTGACGCATAATTCGAAACACAACTCTGGCAACTGGAAAATATTCATAAGCATGGCGATGGCCATTTCGAGGTCCGTAAGCAAGGAGAGGAAAAGGGGCATATTTTTCTTCGCTCGGTCGCCTTCTTCCGCCGTTGACCCGACTCTGATGGTGGTGATCCGCTGTAAAATTAAACCAATGAAATATCTCACACGACGGTCGGCTCACGTGCGAGTCGTGGCCCCTTCTAACGCATCCGGAACGGAGGAGCGTTTTGTACGGTTTTTCTCATTTTTTTGTTTGTTTGTGCCAAGCTGTCATAAATCTTCTTCCATCCTATTCTATTCCGTCCCACGGTATGACTCATACAGGCAATTGTTATAGCTTCTGTGCCGGTCTTCCATTCACGCGTCTCGCGGAAGAATTAAAATCATTTTATTACAGAGAAGAGTGAAACGACACTAAAATACATCCGCATAACGGATATGAGTTGAATGCCAATTGTAAGAAAACGGTTGTAAATGTTTCACTATCTAATGCTGCCCGTATTGTGACACGTTGCTCAACAAATGGATGCATCTTCTGAAAACATTTTGATAAAAGGCACATGGTATTGACCAGTAGGTAGGGCCAAACTATGTCCTTATGGCACCCCGCCTTTTGACCCTCTGCCGGTAGACAGTTGTTAACACTAGATATACCACACCAGTCATTTTGACTGGTCGGGCAGTTTGACTTGCAAATTTCCAGTACATATAATTTTTTTCCCCCGAAATGATGTCATGACTTTTAATAGCTCTAAGTAAAGAATACATTTTATAAATAATTTTTTTTTTATATACGTTAGTAAAAAAAAAAATTTTTTTTTTGGAGATTTATACCATACCAGTCAAAATGACTGGTCCTTGTTTCCATGAAGAATTTTAGGCCAAAACAGCAAATGTTGCTCAGAATATGATCTATTGATCTCTAAATCGTAGGTTGGGCACTCCAGACCGTTGTTGTGTGCAACAAAAAAATTGTTTACCGCACCCCTTTCCCTTCTCCTCACGCCGACATCCCAACTGATGTACCAACGATCGTCAACAGGTTAGAAGCCTCTACAGTCTTGGGGTAAAATTGGGCAATTTCGCAAGCAAAATTGAAGGCATTTCTTGCAATATTGTACGCACGTGGAGTATTCGAAGGAAATACTTTGAGACTTCAATATTTGTGGAGCAACAAATGGGGACCATCCTTTTTTCCAGTACTGTGAGTCGACGTGATTTTACCGAGATCCTACAGTACATTCGTTTCGACAATAAAAATCAGAGGAGTCAACGTTTGCAAACGGACGAATTCGCTTTAGTTTCAACAATTTGAGAAATTTTGTTTTGAAAATAGTCAAAACTGCGTCAAACCGGGAGCTTATATTACCGTGATTTGGTATGGTTTTCCATATTTATGAAAAGAAGAGGCTCGAAATGCCTCAACGTCCCTAAGCGAATTTGTTGTAATGAAACTTCTTGAGCCGTATACCATGAAGGGAAGAACTGTAACAACCGATAATTTCTTTACAAGTATTCCTTTGGCAATAGGGCTAAGATCTGAAAACACTTCTTTGGTTGGAACTATACGCGCAAACAAGAGGGAACTGCTGAAAAGTTGCACACTGAAAGGAGACAACATGGCACGTTTCTCAACGTTGTTATACACATGCAATGGATGCTCGCTTACTGTTTATAAGAGCAAACCAAAAAATAAAGTGCTTATACTTAGTACAAGACATAAGCATGTAAAAATTGATAAAGTTTCTAAGAAATTTCCTGAAACTGTATCATTTTATAATCGAACCAAATACATGTCAAAACTCGCACCAGGTGAGTTTGGCTCAAACTGCTTGAAAACTATCCGAGTTTTGCTGAGATTTACCCAGATTTTGTATATGGGAGCCCCCCTTTGTAAAGATGGGAGGGGTTTCAAACCTTCACCAGAACATTTCCCCACCTCTAAATCCTCCGTCTGCCGAATTTGGATCGATTTGCTCAAAAACGTTTGTATGGGACGTTACATATGAGACGTTATGGGGCGTTACGTATGGGGCGTTACGTTACGTTACGTTTGTATGGGAGCCCCCCCTTCCCGGAGGTTTGGGAGGGTCAAACTTTCCTATTCACAATCCGGGGTCACAAAACTACGCTGTGCAAAATTTCACGCGGATTGGTTCTGTACTTTTAAAGAAAATGCGGTACACACACACTAATATATAGATTATCCAACAAAGTGATAAAAATTAAATGTTTTGTTATACAAAAATGTATACAAATCCATTTATCGATTACAATTAACATTACTAAACTTGTTTTATCAATTTTATAGAGTGAATAAACACTTGAAGTCATAATAAGCAATTTTTCACATGACCAGTCATTTTGACTGGTCTGGTATAAATAGGTATATTGAAAACGGTGGTATATCTAGTGTTAATAACGTCCATTTTTTAAATTACTATGTCCTTGCGCGGTTCAAAGCAAATAACTCAAGCGAACCATAATTGTTTCCAAACGACAGTCGCTGCGCTGCGGCCAAATTCCGCAACATAGTAGACTGTCTGGCGGCAGCGAACCGTCGTCGTCGTTCTCCTTATCATGCTTCAGGCGTTTTTTATGCTCAGCCCTTTCTGGAGCTGATTTTCAAGTTATTTTTCCTACTCTTTTCATACCATATTTCTCTGGAGCCGGAACGGCCAAACGAGAAGAGCCGTTCATGGAAACACAAACAACACACATTTTGTTTGTGTTCCCTTTCGCAAGTGTCATTATTGTTTGTTTTTCCTTTTTTCAAACAAATTTTACTGCCACCCATCGGCACCCCCTCGTACCCCGTTTGTGGCGCTCTCGCCGCCAATCCGCCGTTGAGGTACGTGTCTCGAACCAGGGTCATTCGGTTGCACCGTCCGTAAACAAACGGGGATCTGCGGGCGAGTGGAAAGAACGAAGACGTCTGACGCCATTTTTGCCACATTTTCAAACCGTTTGATTATTTCCCCCGGTCTGGTTCCTAACGGGCGAGGTCAAACGTTAACCAACGCTGATAATCTAACCAAACTTCCGGTTGTTCTCGAGAAGCCGCAGGACCGTTGCCCGTCGTGTCGGGCGGTGTTTGCTCAATCGCAGTTGACATTGACCATCGGAGCACATACCCCGCCCAACCGTATCGATTCGTCGGCGCCGCACTTTGAGTGGATTTACCTGCTCCAGAGCTCCGCCGCCAGTCTGCACGCGAGGACCGCTGCCGGAGTCGGCGACTGTTGGGCGCAACAATCGCCGGAGAGGGCGTCGTGGGTTCAACTAGGGCCAGCAACACTGGGACGACCCAGCATACCATCGTCAGTGTGTTGACCCAGCGGGGCCGCGATCGACGGCGACCTCTGGCCATGGGCAGCTTCTTCTTCTTCTTTTGCTGCCCCTTCTCATCCGGTGCAGCAGACCACAACCGCAGCGGTTCTGCCGATGCCATTTCCGCTGGAGCAGCTGCATCCACCAGCAGACCTGCTACGCCCTGTTGTTGACTTCCTTTGCGGTTCCGTTTGTCCGCTGCGTCCCGCGGATGATCCGCCGATTGGCCGTCGAAGGTTGGACGTGGCTGGTCCGGAACATCATGCTCAAAAACGTCATTGTGGGGCATTGTTTTCACGAAATCGCAATACAGCTCCTTCACGAACGCAGCATGCACTTCCGCCTCCGAATGCACTTTCTTCCGATCCACGAACACACACACACACACAGGCAGCCACAACGACGCACGGTGCAATCTCGCGCTGACTTCCTGTCGCCCACCGTTCTTCACGATGGAGTTGGTGGTGGGTGCATCGCTGCGATTGACCTTTATTTTAATGCCTTAATTTCACAGTGCCGCCCGGTGGGAAATGGGCGTAAAGCCATGCCTTCACTCTGGTAAACAATCGGCCGCACTACACACGCATACACAAACGCGCAAGAACACACGGACGATGTCAAAACACTGACGACGCTGACGGCAACAAAACAAGGGATTCGCGGACTCGGAAAAGGATGTTTGGGCCTCAAAAGGGGGGCGGTTGGCAATCCGATAGCAACATAACCTCCGAACGCTAACTTTCCGAAGTTTTCACGACTAACTTTTTCACGTTTTCAGCGTTCGTCATTCGGTTGCGAAAGGACTAAAAGAATTCTCTCTCTTTTCTTTGCGCTTTTCGGTTTTTCGACCCGAGCGTTCCCAGTCCCTGGTTTTCGCTTGTAAGTTCGCAAACCAAAATTTTGGCGTTCCCGGCCTCTAAAAGTGACAGTCAAATCTGACAGCGGCTGCGTCAGTTAAACAAATTCAGCGACCTCAAGAGGGCGCCTGGGTGAGTAAGGAGATAAATTAAAAATATTCAAATACTTATTTGAGCACCCGTTGCCACCGTTGCTTCGCTTCTTCAACTGTGTTTCTTTCATTCTCGGTTCGTTTGAGGTGCTAGAAGCAGTTCCTAGCAGAAGCAGAGTTTGAAGTTTGAATATTCTTTTGGTTCCATTGGGAGAAGCAATCATTTTCTAAGTCTAATCCACAAACTTGCAATCGCTCTGGAGTGATTAGGCGGTTGCAACGCAGGTGGTCGTGCAGCTGAGCCAAACAATGATGATAACTAGTATTTTCAACATTTCAATATTGTAAATATTATAAATATATGTAGGAATGGTGTGGGAATTTTTACAGGGGTCGCGGTAGTCGAATTGTAGTAGCTTTTCAATAGGGCCACTAGTGACAGCCATCAGGTAGGCGCGCGAATCCAAGCGCGAGTACCAGATTGTCAAAGAGGACGAAAAATAAAGCACACGCTCTGGGGAAGAGTATTTTTCTCCCTACATATATTCTGTTTTTGTTTTCCTTATCGCAGAATGTTATCCCACATTATCCAACGGTCATCCGGGTCCGCATCTTCTCAGACGGGATCGTCCAAGAAGCGGCGATTGGCGGCAGAACCGGAAGCAGAACCTGACGACTATCACGGTGATAGTAACACCGAATTGATGATGAGACCCACCTCTTACCCCAACATAGGTTTGAGATAGGCGAGATAGTTATCGTGTGATAATTGTATCTAACAAGATTTCAAGAAAAAAAATGGTACGAAGTGGTGGCATCGTTGCCAGACACTCTAGAACACTCTGTCTGACTCTAATCCATGCATACAACGGTATCCAGCCATTTCCATAAGAAGAAAACGCATACGGAACCACTCTCCGGATTGCCCCCGTAAAATCTTCAGTTCTTTCAGTGTAGCCGGTTCCCTAGAACTATTGTAGCGCTAGGGTACCACTACTAAGAACGGCCGAAATTACATTTATCTAGGACATTTAGGGTAGCATAAAAAAATCATCAATGGACGAATTTGATGCACCTGTCCCACGATAGCACGAGTGCAGCGAGAGTCGTTCTACTATTGAGTGTTTGCTTCAACTGTCCACTTTTACGCGCGCGCGTCTCAAAAATGTGTTGTCTCATTCATGCTATACTACGTATTATTCTAAATTATTGTCAAAAATTCAAATTCAAATTCTTTTCTTTTTTTCTTTTTTTTCTTTTTTTTCTCATCATCATCCAGCCTCCGCGATGAGTGCAGTAGATTGCAAGTCTATACTAACAACATTTACATTACATTTACAACATTTACATATACCTAACTACTTCTTTGATGTACAGAGCGCACCTCCGTTTAAACTCCCAAATGCTATCTGAATTAATTATCTCTTTGGTCATTGAATTAAACCATTTACAAATAAGGAATTGCCGGCAATTTTCGAAGACATCTTTAAAATTCTTGGCATATGATCGAGGATGTTCTCGTAGGAGATGACCAGCATCTCTTAACCTTAGGGGCAGCTAAGAAATTTTATGAAACGTTCGTAGGGGGTGAGTATAATGTTAAGAAAATGGGTCAAATGAAAATGGGTTCGATGACGTGAAGGCCACACTTTTATCGGTTCACTTTCCGCACGAAAGGAATCAGGGCAATCACGGTCAATTCATGACAAAAATTGGCCAGTGGCCGCACTGGATGTGGGGATTTTTTATGGATGTAGTGGGATTCGTGGCGTTCAAGGGAGTACTCAGTGAACATGACTTCAAAACATATTGCCTGCTCCATTGGGCTGTCGCAATTAGTAACCGCACACGCAACGAACAATATTTGGAATATGCCGAACTGTGTTTTCAAACATGATTAAGAATTTTACAAATATGGCCTGAATACACGATGGATAAGCAGATGGTGTTGTTACGAGACAATGTGTCTCTTCACAAGATCATCTCAATAAAAGAGTTTTTGAACAACAAATCAATTTGTCTCATTGGTCAAGAAAGGATTTGTTTCTGACGACATTCCAACGATTCATGCGGCTAAAGCACGTCTACTTCAGGACATTCCTTCCGACGACTGCAAAAAATCAATACAAATGTTAATTGACCGTTGCGGAAGTTGCATTGATTTAAATGGAAACTATTTCTAATGAAAATAACTCCCGAATCAAAACCTTGTGTGTTTTACTGAAAAATGCTGGTTCTTTCAAATGCCATCATCCAGTAAAAACACCAATGCCAGTTTTTATGAACGAGTCGTCTATAACTAGGACTAGAAAAAATGTGAGGAATTTATTGCCTCTTTCCTTGCACCGTACGGTCGTTTCCCAAAAACGGTCCATGTTTTACGGCCACACTTCCATTATTATTGTTCAGTTCATTTGAGCAGTGTTTAATTTACTTTAGTTTAAAATGGCCGTTGACGATTGATGGGAGCCGGTGGTCGCCAATCCGTTGAACACCGGCCGTGGACTGGGACCACTAAGGGGTATTGGAGGGTGAGCTGCGGGTCGTGCGAGGAACCCTCTGGCCGGTTCACCACTGTCACCGCCATGATCGGCCGGAACTGCCGATCGTCGCTGATGTCCCGTGTCGACGAGTGATACTTTGGCAGTGATATGGTATCGCGAGCAATACACGGTCGATGGCTTGGGGCCTTGTGTGTCGTTGTCCTTGGACTAGTGCCCCGTACTTTGTACAATCGCCAGGGACGCCTCCAGTGAGCCAGCCGGTGCTGTCCAACCGGGCCTACAAATGGACTGCGGAGGCAGAGTATGAGCAGGACGATCGTCACGATGCAGCCCAGGATCACCAGTGAGCCGAGGGTTAGGTACTGCCGTACGGGTGACACCGTCGACGGTGGTCCACTGTCGAGAGACCCGCCAACTCCCCGATGCTCACAGAATGGGGGATCGTACCCGGGTTGACAGTGGCAGTGGCCCTCGCTGTTGCACACACCACGACCGTGGCAATCGCGTGGGCAAATGGCCGCACCCAGACCCCAGGCATTCAGTCGTTCGATGCTTTCGCAGCGCTGCCGGTAGCACATCCGATCCTGGCCGCACGGCGCCCCATCCGGGACGAAGGCCGGATGCTGGGCGTGTCCATCACCCAGATCGACGTACGCCGAGTGACAGTATAGCCTCCGGAACGTCTCGTTGCCCTTGGCCACACTGTGCCACGTTTCGCCATTGAACAGACCCATATCCAGCTCCTCGCCCTGGCGATGGTGGTGACAGAAGAGCAGTCCGCATTGTACGTCGGCCGCGTCACACTTCCGGAACCGCTCGGCTGGCCGTCCTTCGTACCCACAGTTGGCGTACTTCGTACCCTTGGTGTTCTCCTTATAACACGCATCGCTTGCCGCGTGCCCCGACGGTCCCCACAGTGTCCGACACTGGTCAGTTCGCGTTCGGCAGTGACCAGCGATACAGTGTGCCGCTCCACCCGCACACACTTCCGTATCGCGCCGATGGACATCCGGTGGACAGTACTCGGACTCACCGGTGCAGTACTCGGGAAGATCACATTCTCCCCCCGCCGACCGGCAGACGGTGGCAGCCTCACGCACCTGACAAGTGGCCAGATCGCAGCACTCGCCCGTGGCACATTCGGCTCCCGGGCGTAGTCGGCAGGTAGGCGCATCGCAGCACGGATTCTCACATGCCTCCTCCAGCCCACAGTCACACTCTTCACCGGGCTCCACGAACCCATTGCCGCAGCTTTCCATCGCCAGACGCATCGGTCGGTTCGTCAGGCAGTGGTGCAGTCCGCGTCGGAATGCTCCGGCCAGCTGCACCGTGCTGCAGTTGCTCCAGTGCTTCAGCCTCAGACCCGTGACGGTGCTGGTCATGATGCACTTCCGGTCCGGACAGGAGCAGTTCCCGTCCTCGTCGTGCTCCATCGTGAAGCTGTGACCCATCTCGTGCGCCACCGTGTTCGCCTGCACGGCCACGTCTTCCGTGTGCACGCGCACGATCGCGCCCGAGCTCTGGTCGGAGCACATGCCGGCGACTTTCGCTTTTCCTATGACATTGTCCCGAAACTCGATGGCCGTCAGAAGCTGCGCATGGTCGTGCGGGTATTCGTGAAGCAGAGTCCGCGATCGGTACAACAGAAAACTGTTCAGTGTCTCCTCGGCCTTCGGTGAAACAGTGATCGCGTCCTTGTCCATCCACATGATCACGTCCGTGAGGGCGATGAAGATGTTTAGCGGATTGTAGAGCTATTGAAGATAGAATTATTGATCATTCCATAGTGCCACCAGTAAAACAGTATGTTCGTTGCTTACCATATTGATATGATTGGCGATATTCGTACAGTAGTCGTAGACCTTCCACGCATCGCTGCCCAGCTTCTGGTACAGTGTCCGATCGACAACGAGTAGCAGCTCCACGTACCGCGAGTGACGGTTGGCCTGGTAAGGGCCTTTGATGGTCGACAGCTGGTTTCGTTTCACTCTCCGGCTGGTCGCTTTCCGAGGCCAGTCTGCTTCCTTCAGTCTGTGCGAAGCAATGGTGGTGAACAGTGAGTGCAAAAGTGGCACACATTGACGTGGACCGTCTGTTACCTATGAATAAAGTGCAGTCCAGCGGAGGCATCGTACTCGAGACGGAATATTCCGTCCTTTCGGTGGAAGGTTCCACGGATGTGCCCATCACAGACGATGAGCCCGGTTTGGTCGTGACGGTAGTGCTGACAGCCGCCGGTCGACTCCTCTTGGCTTCCGCCAGGTTTTCGCGTGAGCTGCAGGACGGTGACCTTGCCGTTAAGATTGTAGGTTAGTGTTGCTGTGCCCTCCTTGCTCGCTGGCACCAGGATAGGGTATATCGGATTGCTTTCGTGAGCTTCGTGTGTGGCCCTCTGTGTGGACCCCGTGTGTGGAACGTTGTCCGTCGCTGAATCGCATGCCGATGTGGAGAAATAAAAAGAGTGAAAGACAGATAGAGAAAGAAAGAGAGAGTAGAAAATGGAATTTAAATTATTAGAAAGTACCAAGCATTTGTTTCTCCACACGAGGATCCTTGCGATACTCGCTTGCATCTGAATTTCTTAGAATTTCTTAGCTACTCCAGTCAAAGTGTATAAGAACCGCCCGTACGTCTATGGTCTCTACCTATGTCGCTCGAGGTGAGGGCGGGTGTTACCGATAGCAGCGGTCATCGGTAGAGCCTGCCAGTAGCCGCGCGCAGCTTACTTGCATGCCAGGTCGCGAACTGGGATCTGGGATCCAGGGACTATCTGGGATCCGGACCGGAGAGGAAATAAAGACTATTCGCGTGAGTCTTTCCCCTTTATAGATGGCTCTCTAATAAACGGCTCAACAGGTTTTGAAGTGTTTAACCCCGTAAGCGAAGCCTTTTACAAGCAGCCATGCACTGCTTGCACTGCCACGATCTCGGCAGGTGCCTGTATTCAATCTCTCCGCAAGTGTCCTTGTGTAGATTTACTTCAAATGATTATTTTGTTTAGCTCTCTAGTCAGATTAAGGTAGTTTCGGTTCATGTTTTTTTGCATTTCGGCTCGCTATCTGGTCTGATCGTATGGTTTAGCTATCGTATAGCGGTCTAGTCCCTCGCACCGACGCAACAAACATAAACAAAAGGCTGAAGACTAGCCACTGAAGAAACTACATACACTGGCAGCGCCAGGAACAATACACTTCTATCGAACACCATCATCTAAAATTAGTTACTGGCTTCACGAAACTTCACGTATTACAAATATAAACATCCACATTCGCCCATCTGCTACAGAAAACAAAACAACAGTCGCAATCCACACCCGACACCAACAATAATACAACATCAACCAGTACGCCCAAAACACCATCAACATCTTACAGTCGAGCCAGCCCCGGATAAAGCTAAACCGTAGTGTAGGAAATACCAAACAAATCTTAATTTAATCTGCCTAAGTTAGACTAAGGTTGCTATAACGTAAATTTTATAAATAGTCCGTTCCTTTAAGAAAAAAAGGTGTGAAGTTGTACCGTGATTGTAGCTAGGTATTATGCTGCATGTTCAATGTATCAAGAAATGGTCAGGATTTCTAGAGACCTTTTAGTGAATCGGAAATGCTGACAAGATGCATTCTGATTAGATTCAATTTACTATGTACTGTGAAGTAAATCGCCACAAAAGACCGACACACTGATTGATGCTCCCATTGACAGGACTTTTTCCTGTGCCACCCCTTCGATTCAATTTGCCCGCCTTGAGGCCCACTATGCGTTGACCTTCTAGTTCCTAGCCCACTAATACCCCGTTCATGTGAACTCCCTTGACAACAGCTTTGTGACTGAGAAAGAGATCGAAAGCCGACGATGGCAGCACGCAATGTGGACGCCAAAAGAACAATAAACCGTGAACAGAAAAAGGAAAAGGTATTGGTGGACGATTCTTTGTTGTCTATATCTGCACGGATCTTGTACCGTGCAAAGAAGAGGATGCGTCCCAGAGCGAGCGCCTTCCCGTGCCTGGCGAGCTTTGCGTTGGATTTTATTTCAATTCGATTGCATAGACCAAGCGTACAGTCATTACACTAAATTCTCATGCACCCTTTCTAATGGACTCTCTTGTTCTCTCTCTTTCTCTCTCTCTCTCTCTAGACAGCGTTCCCATTACGAGGCACGAGGTGGTCACCCCCGGAGGGAGCTATGCTGATGATGTCGAAGAATTTCACTCAACCGTTCTACCACTTTCCATTTCATGGCGGGTCTGATAATATGCCAACCCGTACGGCTATCCTCTATCCCTATCCCCCGAGCTATCCCCGAGCCCCCGAACTCGGCAAGATAATTTCAAAATAACGGACTTCACAACCCCTTCGTTCTCTACTAGACAGAGAGAGCGTAGCGTGCTCTAGATTGCCATGGTAACCGGAGAGTGCTCAGTGTAGCGTCGTTCTATGGCTTTTTTCCGTCGGCCCACCCACCAGACGCTAAGAAATCAGCTGTTCGTTTACTAACAGAGAGAGAGAGAGAGAGAAGGGCTAAGACAGAGCGAGGGAGAAGAGCACGACGACGGTCACCCACACACAGAGCCAGCGTTGGGAGGCAGACTCTGCGTAGTGGACGAGAAATGAGTACACGCGATTGAGCGTAAACAAACCCGTAATCGACTGGCCGCCTGGCGGGTGCACAATGGAAAGGAACGAAGGAGCATTTATGAATGCAATCCGATTGATTGGCGGAGTGAGCATACCCCGTGATTATGCTCGACGGCGACGCGAGCGGTGATTTGTTTCCGTTTTTTTGCTCGTTTCCCCATTAAAGTCGTTAGGTCCCTAAGTGAAGTGCATTTGCGAAGGGTGTAATGGGGCGGCGCCAGCGCCGTGGACGCGATCAGATTTTCAATGCTGCCAAGCTATCAGATTTGTTTCTGTTGCTTTGCTTCGGTTCACAGTTTTAGATTTTAAATTTTGTTGCTTTGAAACGAATAATTTCAAACATAACAACAGTTAACTGAATCACATTTTTAGAATAAGCGATGTCGAAATGAATGTGTAAATAAAGAAACAAAAGATCCATAAATCTGATTCGGTTGAGGCGACAAAGCACTTTAATGTTTTTCTGAAATCGTACAGAAATGAGTAATAATGTTTGAATAAGGTTCAGTTAGTTTGTGTAAACTCATAACATCAATGAAGCTTAAAATGATTTAGAAATTTCACTATTTAGTGGTTAGAGTTCCTTCCAAACCACGCACGTGAATCCCGGCAACGGAATGCCAAATCATGGCAAAGGCAAATACACCCCAAAACCTTTCCATAAAAAAGGATTGAAAAGAGCTCTATCTGGCTTAAAACGTTTAAAGGATAACTCAGTGGCCCTGAAACTGCAACTCACTGCATGTGTTTGTTGAATCAATGTGTCTGGCTCCATGGCCCCACCCACGTGGCGTGTTTGACACGACAACAGGTGCTAGCCCTCCAGGGGAGCAAAGTATGCTTAATGTCCTGAAAGAGCACTCGGGGGTTGTTTTTTTTCTATCTGGCCCAAAACAAGTCGAGAAATCACTGCTCCGGGGCTCCGGGGGTTTGTAGCACGTGGACGCATCTTAATCTGAACACGGTCACACGTGCGCAACGTGCGCCCCAAACAGATTGCGAGCGAAGCCGTGAAGCACTGGTGCCGCCTGGTGGCTTTCAAACTTTGAAAATAAAACCTACCAGACAAATGAGTGGTCCGCGGCGGCGAGAGTTTTTAGCGATCCCATTCTACTATCGCCGACCGGAGCCCAGGCGTCCAGCACCGGAATGCACCGCGAGGGCGACTGGATGCGTTTGAGTGAAGTTTTCGGGATCGACAAAATAACCTGGCAACTTTGGCGGCCAGCTAGACACGTGCGTTTCTCGGTGACCAGTGGATGGAAAAATGTGTCAATGTCGATGGCAGACTGGCAGTGGCTTGCGCTAGACGAAAAGTTTGCGTCCGTGGCCCGAGAACCTAGAGGCTGAGCCCCAGCTGAGTGTGATGGTCGACGAGAGAGGGATTCTGAAAAATTATCATTAATTGAATATTTCTAGGAATCTGTTGGCTATTCGCTCAAATGTTCCAACACGTTCACCGATTATGGATTGCACTTTGGCATGATTAACGCTAAGTGGGCCTGCCGCGGCATGGTTTCTAAGTGGCGGGGGTTTAAATTTAGACCCTCAAAGTTGGGTACAGCATTATTGTTGAAGAAACATTTTCTCTCATCTTCACCGACACCGTTGAACGGCGTAGGGAAACCTCATTGAGGCGTGGCTGTGGTCGGCCGGCAAACATTACTCATCGGGGTAACCCCACCGGTGGCCAGAAACGCAATTCAGCGAAGAAAGAAAACTATATTAAGCAGCCCCTCGCCTTTTTCTTTTGCCCCCCGCCTTGCGCACCATAAACGATTCCGGAAGCCGGTGGCGGCACATGACCGGAAGTTCCGATCCGCAAACGGGGATCGCAAGAAACGTGCCGTACCGCAAAAACCATGCGGCGCGCTGTCGTTCGCAGAAGATCGTTGACATTTTGTGCTCATTTTATCTACTGGCGGGTTTACTGGCAAACGAGGAAACGATCTTGTTGTTCGGCCTTTTCCTGTCATTTGCTGTTTGCTTTGTCGTAAAGAGTAAGACGTCAAATCGAACCGGCGCCGGAAAGTTGCCGTCCCCGATTCGCAAACGATCGGGTGAATATTTTTGGGGAGAGAATAAGGCGCAAAAAAATAGCAACAATTCAGCCAAACGGAATAAAGGTAGTTTACTCTGAAATTTTGTGACGATATCTCAATTTCTATTTAAAATATTCGTTTCTTATCTTCATTGGCTCGTTTTTTTTACGAAAAACGTCAACAAATATTGCTTAAGTAGTAATGGAAATAGATAAGGGCCGTGACGAAACTTGCTGAACCACAGTACTTTAAATAATATACAGGGTGTTCCATCACGATGCAACTATTTAAATATTGAATAACTCCGCTATTTGTCAGTCAGTTGTAACAAATGAACAAGATCTATTTAGGGTATAAAATGCCTTTTATTATTAATTTACCAAAACTACTACTTACTCTTCGAATTGCCCCACAGAAAGAAGTCAGAAATAATTCGGCAACACGCACAGTTTTCACAGTTGAACGATTATTGTCAACGACGAGTGCTACAATTTTAGCCCGCTGTTGTACCGTACATTGATCTATAATTAAAACGGCATAGACTGAAAATTCAGAATCTGGCTAATTTGTCAAAACCAACTAACAAATAGCGGAGTTATTCAACATGTAAATATTTGGAGCGTGATGGAACACCCTGTACTAGAATTTTTCGTTTGTAGAGTAAAGGGTGCTGAGTAAGATAAAAGCAGACCCAACGTTTTTTTTTCACTAATTAAATTCTTATGTCGATCAGTTTAAGTCTCATGTGGCGAATTGTTTAATTAAGGATTAACACTTAATCATGGCAGACAGTCGGTAGAAGTAAACAGTGGGCACATTAGTTGTACAATCAATCTGTAGAGATAATAAAACGGCGGAATGTTATAGTTCCTGTCCAAATCTATTACCCGAATTTGTGTAATTAGACTTTAGCTTAATGAAGCAGCGTATCATCGTGAGCTCCCAGAAGCGGTCCGAACCACTTTATCGCAACCGGAAGCCGCAGGCGACACAGTGACACTATTAAAAAAAACTTCTTACTAGAGGGCGGAAGAAAACCGCCCGTCGTAGGTCCGTCGGTCCGGTCTGATGCTTACCATGTTGTGATAACGGATTTCTTCTGTCGATCCGGTCCTGGTGACGCTGTGCCAAGTGCTGATGCAGTTCGCCGTTTTTTAATCCCTCTGAGGGCCTGGCCAGCAGCAGCAGGAGTGTGGTGGTCAGCAGCAGTAGGGGGATCGTGGCCATCGCGGGTCGCGTCGCCAACAACAACACCCACTGCCACTGAAACCGGGCCGAGGTCACTTTTTTGATCATCCGTGTGATGTCGGGCGGCTCGATCTGGATGTGCTGTGCTGAGAACCGCCACCGCACACCTTTCGGCCTTTTTCTAATTTTCTGAGCCGGTAATTGGGATGTTGTTGTAATGCTTGGTGGACCCCCGGCCAGGGGGGGTGAAAAACTTTCACGGGCGTCACCCAAGCCCTACCCAAGAGATTCACTTCACGCGACTGTGGCGTGCACCGGCAAGCCGACCCCGCAGACCTAGATTGCGGACCGCGGATCGATCCGGGTGGGTTGTGGGCCAAAAGCAGGTCCACTTCGCCGGACCGCGACACACACGCTACGCGCGCTGACCGCGATTCTTTTAATAAACCGTCACACACCCGAATGTTGTCACTGGTTTCGCGCTCCACGAAAGATGGTCGTGGCGGAATCCTTGGAAGGGTCCTTGGGGGTTTCACGAAAACTTCACAGCGTGACTTGTCGCGGCCCGAGGAGGCGCTGGAGCTGGGGCAAACGGGTTGACGACTAGCTCGCCAGGCGGTTGCCAGATGACTGAGCTGCGTCGTCGCTGGATATCGGAGACTATGGCACCGCGGTCCCGGTTCGCGATGTTCTTATACCGAGCTTCTCTCGTTCTTTGTGCCTTTCAGGGTGGCCGATGCGACCGTGCTCTTCGGTTACTTTGTGCACTACGACCGCCGACGAGGCGAACTCGGGCTGAACTCTTCGAGTGCATCTGCCCAAGAAAAAAGGTTAGATTCTGAAAACTATGCGGCGACGGCGCCGTATCCGTGACTCAATCGTAGGTCGACCAGTCGGTCGGTGCTAGAGGCAACACCGAGACAACGCACAGCATACAACATGGCCACACACGCGGAGACCATTAGCCGGTGCCAGCGAAAGGATCAACAGAGTAGCGGCCCGCAGAGCGTGTGAATGAACGGCGTTCGTCACCATCGCCGCGAAACACGTTGTACTGTTTTTTTTCGCAACAACCCAAACATGTTCGCATACATCTGTCTTGTCTTGGGCCCCGCAGGTCGTTTGCTAACGCCAAACGCGGCACGCGGAGGCATCTGAACATGACCAAAAGAAAACACCGGATGCTGGTGTGCGATCGTAACGCGGTTACATGATGTGGTGCCCTTTGCTTTCCTTCTACGGGATTGTTACAGTCGCCCGTCTGCGAGTATGATCAGTCTCGGCACGCTGGGAAACCTATCACGGATGCAGCACCGCGACTTAGAAGTTGAAGGCAACATTTATTGCGTTAAAAAGCCCACGATTTGTGCGCCGTTCTCTGATTCACATGAAACTGCGTTTGGTGATTCATTAATTGTGGACCCCATCGGTATGGGGCAGAATGGAAAAATTCTGCCTCCGAAGTACATGTCGGATGACTGTAAACAAAATGGATCGCGTTCGTTGCAATGATGATTGCGATTACTGGCAGAACTCTTGGTTCATGTATTGCGTGATGGAAAAGATCACCATAATTAATCAACGACGACTCACAGTACATTTTGCTAGTCTTTTCAATCTTCAGTTTGACCAGTTTTTCACCAATTTTGCAACAATACCAAAACATTATTTGAAAAATTCAATTTAAGCCATAATTCAATACGTATTTAAAAAGTTTACGCCTGATTTTATAATAATACTGTCCAAAATGAAAAGAGACGCAAATCTAGTTTTTATTGTTACCTTGCTCGTTTAGTTTATTTTGATGAGTTTTAGTAGTTTTTCGATTTCTGGATGAGTGGTTTTCGATATTTTATTAGTCCTTGAGTTTCTTATTTTTTCAAACTTACGACATTCTGTAATTATGTAGAAGATTCTGATGGTAGTGTTGCATTGTGATCCAACTGGTGGTTTACTCAGCTTATTCGAGTGAATTAGTCTGGTGTATCCTCTTCATTGTCGGATTAGTATTTTGTGGATGGTTAAGTGGTCCAAATTAATGGCCATTATGATGTTAAGCGTCTGTGTGAGAAATCGTATGATATCTTGGCTAGGTTAGATGGGTAAGCCTAGTCGATTTAGGCTTCCAAATGTCCGAACTCGCCTCGAATAATCTCATTAATGGTTAAATAATAAATAACTTTAAAAAGTTTTACTCTTCAATTTCAAACGCTACCAAAAATTTGTATTGATAGCACACACCTTTACTTTTCCCTGTTCTCGCCAAATACTCGCTGTCGTAGTGAAGTTTCCGCCTCTAATTAAGACGTTCGGTTGTAGTGTAAGCGAATAATCTTTACGAAGTGCCCACCGATGCTTCATCAGTAACAAAGGCGATAATATGATCTCAAAAGCTGCACAACGATGCTTCTTTAGCATAGAAACTTTTGACCCGGAAGCGTTAGTGCCGTACTTGTACGGCAATAAAGGGAACGGGGACTTGAATGCAAAACACTTATGTTCAGTAGCCAACGGTTGGACTGGGTTCGATTTTTTCTGTTAGCAACACACTTTAACGGTGTCTGCCAGACGTGGCTAGGTAATAAAAGCGCTCTCTGATGCAGCAGTCAGTAAACCAGCATGGACATGGGCAGGGCATAGCGTGCCAAATTCGCCCGAAACGTGGCATGCGAAGGCACCGTCCGTTAAGCCAGACAACCCCCGAATCTGCCGAGCAGGAAGTGCAGTGCAAAGATGCAATCAATCGCCAATCCAACCACACCTCCCTCAGACCCTACGTCAGCGCCGGTGTATCGTAAGGCAAGGCTTGGGTCCACCATAGCGGTTGTCTGGACTGGTTCAAACGCCGACTTTCCACACTGGGCCGGTTGTTGGCTTCCTAACCTTGACGGGAACCTGTGTGCGTCCTGCCCGACTGTCGGACGGACGTGTGAGTAACTGTTGGGCATGTCTACACATCCGATCCGTCGGGGAGGTTCTTTGTTCGATTTCCGGTTCCAACGTGGCGCGCCAAGTTCTTCGTGTCGGTTCGTCGGCAGAAACCCATTTTCGGTACGTGGACTCGCGCACCCTGGCAGGATGAGGTGAGTATCCTTTTTTCGGGTCTCTGTCAGGAGGTTACGCCTTGCGCCAGGATAGGTCAGTTCCAATGGTTCTTTGTCCCAGTGTTACAGCCCGTCCAACAGGCTGACTCGGTGTGAACCGGTTTGAGGCATGGCCACTGGAAGCACATTGTTTGATTCATTCGTCGTAAAGTGGTGAAGACCTCGTTTTATTAGCGTAATTCGTTTGAAGAGAACACCCAACCTTCTAATCCGATACAGTGCCTCCTTGAGGGAAGGTGAACGACCTTACGATTTTGGGTGATCCTTTGCCCGGTATTTCGAGAAGTGAACGACAAGGTTTTGAGGGTTGCATTTGTATCATACAGAATAAATTCTTTAATTTCTTTCACAAGGTGCAAGTTGTAGTGCGGAAGTAGAAATAATAACAGATATTTTAAGTGGACGATTTAAGGTTTCATCTGCTCTTTTTCTATTGAAACTACCGATTTTTTTAGAGTTCTTGTTATTTTTCTTAAAGTAATGTTTGTGGCAAGAATGAAGTTATATAACAATCAATAATGTTTGAATGAATGAAAGCTCTTAGGGTTCCGAGCATGGTGATACAAATCATGTGGTATTTTAGCAATAGTCTAGACAATTTAACCCAACCCATGGTTTTGATTGCCATGTGCAACGCTTGCACTACTCAAGCCACAATTGAGCTACGTTTATTCAATGTGTATCAGGTTAATAACTACAATGCCAAACGAAATCCAACGTTTTCAGCTTAATTTTTTCAATCACTGGAAAGTCCTCAAGAAAAACATTTGCAAAAATTACAAATATTTTGCGGAGTTGAAGTGCCATTAGACCCGTACCCTTCTTGGTATCAGCAATGAGCTTCAGCAAACAGACAAAAACCACCAGATATGGAATGAATAATGCTGAGGCAAATACGATGGTTGCGGAACGACATGGGTCGAGCTTGCGGACAAATGATCACGCAAATGTGATGCAAAAACATCAGAATTTTGGTAGCAATCTACATTTCACTTTTCTGAGGGCCAAACGGTCACTCGAAATGAATTCCACTGATCCTTTCGATCAGTGGCAGAAGGGTCTCGGACAATCAACGATTTTGAAACACCAATTCTTCGATTTTATTAACGTGTATCTCATCAGTAGATGGTCGTCCCTTGGTCGAAGGTCGTTTTCATCGCTTTCCTGACACTCTGGGAACATTATGTACCACTTAGAAATTCTTGTTTTCAATAGAGCTTGATCCCCGAAGGCCTTCTGTATCATTGTCAGCGTTTTACCAGCAGAATTTTCATTCCACACTCATTCAACTTTCAACTGTTTACAAAACGTACCCGTTTCGCGAACACTAATTAGTTTGTTGGTTATTAGTCGTACAGATGTTGGATACGGGGATGCCAACATAGACAACATTTTTCTCAATCGAAATCACTGACAAGTTGAAAATCAAAATACACTTTACTTATTAGCCGCTTTGTTATTAATACTCATTTACAGAGTGGATAAAACTTCCCTAAACATTTGAATGCCAGTAGCATATTTAATAGGTATTAAATATGCTACTGGTAGGGTAGTTCCCATCCGACATTTTCGGGAGAGGTTTCGACCGATTTTGCGATGTGCGGTCGAGCGTTGTCATTTTGAAAAATCAGCTTATCATATTATCTTTTATCCTATTCTCGTCGTTTTATGGCCGTTTATTTGCTTCAAATGCATTAATTGTTGCCATCCACTCCGTTCGATGTTGGTACTCCTTCGGCTTACCACCGCACAATTTGCGCCTGAAGGTTGACTCCGTAGTAATCATGTTTCGAAACATAAACCAACCAAAACTGTGCAACGGTACCTCATTTCGAGGATCCCGATGATTGGATCGAGGATCGATATGCCGTTTAAGTTTAAAAAACTTCAATTTCAGATCCGTCTTACATTCCCTACGATCATATACAAATCCCACGAATCCTTGATAGTTGGTGGTTTGAATTTGGAAAATCAATGTTTTTCCCATGTTCGCGGATCGGAAAATCATCTGCGTTGTTTGTTCTTACGCCTGATAATAAAACAAAAAAATTAGTGTATCACAAGGTGCTTAACTGAAGAAAGCTTAAAAGCTTAAAACAGCCTATTAAAGAATTGTTAAAATACTAGATTTGTTTTTATTTCTCTCAATCCTAATAAAAAATTGAACTAGATAAAATCCAAAATCGGTTTACTTATTGCCTCTGAGACGGAACAAAGTTCGCCGGGTCTGCTAGCAAATCAGATAAAGTAGAGTCATCAAAGTGTAGACCCAACAGCGCTCACGGATCCGATGCGTGTACAGTAAAGACTAGAAAAGGCTAGTTTATTCATCACTAACCGGCTTACGGTGCTCGTGTACTTATCGTCTAAAAATTGCTTCTCTAAAACAGTCTAATCGTGTCCAGTCTGCGCACTACTCGGCGCAATACTGTCGATTACGGTATGCGGCTGGATTCTGTTCCACCGGGATGCCCCGGGATCGCTATCGTTTGCTGCCAATTTCGGCGAGATTCAACTTTGCCCGGAGCGCGGCCACGTTCGCTCCCATGACGGGCCGTTCCGCGTTCGTCGTCCGCGTTGGAGTTGGTGTGGCCGGAAGTAGCCGTGGTGGGGAGGGGGCCGTCCCGACTGACGGGGCACCCAGCACCCTCGGTAGCGGTCTCGGCACTGCGACCGGTTTCGCCTGCGGTCGGAGTCCTGCTCCCCGCTGGCGTCGCTTGTCGACGGTCGGGTTCCGGTCCTCTGGTTCCGGTAGTCGCTCGATCGCATCAAAATCTCCGACCGTGTGCTGCCGTGGCAGCTTGGGCAGCATCCGGTTGGCCGCCGGCCTCTCGTCACTCCTGGACCGCTGGCTGTGGTAGGATTGCATGCGATCGATTTGTCGCAGCTCGTGCACCGGACTTGTGGCCGTGCTCGGGTGCATTTCCGCCGTAACGAGCGGATGGTCCGGTGCTGCAGCCACTCCCTCCAAGCTGTACTTCAGCCGGAACGCCTCGTGCCGGTCGACGACGCTCGGCTGGTGCAGGAGGAACGGTGCGTGGATGCGCTTGTTCTCGATCGTCACCTTACCGTCCGTGCTGATGTTGACGTTGATGAAGCTCTGTGATGCAGGTGGCTTCGGTGGTGGTGGCGGTGGTGGTGGAGGTGGCGGAGGGGGAGCCACCATCGGGCGTTTGTGGGGCGAGTCCTTTGGCACCGCCAGCGGCGCCAGGAGCCCGGTGGTCGGGGAGGCCGGTGGTACGATGTGGCCGTACTTGCGCTCCCGGAAGCGTTTGAGCGCGAGCCGCACGTGCGTCATCAGGAACGGGCGTGCCGTCAGGAACACCAGCAAACTGACAATCACCAGCCCACCGATGGTGGCGCCGGAAACGAGCACCACCACCAGCGAGTCCAAGGACAGCGGGCGACCTCCGCGACCGATCGGTCCACTGTCGATCGAACCGCCCTCTCCCGGTCGGTCACAAAATGGCGGCGCAAAGCCAGGATCGCAGTGACAGTGGCCTTCGCTGTTGCACACCCCGTGGCCACTGCAGTTGCCGGGGCACGAGTCCCCGATGTCCCGTTCCTGCAGCGCGCTGATGGCCACGCACCGCTGCTGATGGCACATCTTGCCCGCCCCACAGCGCGTCCCGTCCGGCACCAGGCCGGGGTTGCGTACGTCCAGCCCGAGATCGACGATGGCCGCGTGGCACACGATGTGCCGCTTGGTACCCCGCGGTCCCCACTGCTCGTACCGCGTGGCGGTCCGCTTCGCGTACGCCTCCACGCCGTACTCGAGCTTCTCGTTCTGATGCGTACAGTGCAGCAACCCGCACTGAAGATCGTGTTCCGCGCATCGCTCGTACCGTTCCGCCACCAGCTCGTTGCCGCAGTTGCCGAAGATGGTCCCGTTGGCATTACTCTGGTAGCACACCTCGGGCCCCGAGCGCCCCGTCTCGCCCCACAGCAACCGGCACTGGCGATCGCGGGTATTGCACCGACCCCGGAAGCAGTACGCTTCCCCACCGGCACAGGGGCTCGTGTCACGCCGGAACACATCGGCCGGACAGAGTTCCCCCTGCCCGTCACAGTACTCCGGCAGATCGCACTCTCCGGCTGCCGATCGACACTCGGTTCCGGCGGGTCGCGGATGACACGTGCCCGGGTCACAGCATGGCCCCGTCGCGCACGTCGCGTTCGCCCGCAGCCGACAGGTTCCGGCATCGCAGCACTCACTGTCACACCGATCCGGATGCCCGCAGTCACACTGCTCCCCCGGTTCCAGTAGCCCGTTGCCACAGACGGCCCGCACCAGTAGCCGGGCGGGTTTGTTGCGCAAACAGGCGCCCAGCCCGCGTGCCAGCGAGTCACGTAGGTCCGCCCGGCTACACTCGCTCCACCGGCTCGGCACGTCGATCGAGTCGCGCAATCTGGCCTCCATAATGCAGGGTCCTGGTCCCGGGCACCGACTACCACCGGCGCCATCCGCTCCACACTCGTCCGAATCGTGGTCAATGTTGAAGTTGTGACCCAGCTCGTGGGCCAGCGTCGTCGCGAGCGGTGCCACGACAAAGTTCTCCACCACGGCAATCCCACCCGATCCGCCCGTCGAGCACATCGAGCCCAGTTCCGCCTTCCCGACGACCCCGTCCTGGAAGCGAACGGCCGTCAGGAGGTGTGCGGCATCGTTCGGAACCTGCCGCAGCAGCGTGTCCCGTCGGTACGCCAGGAAGCTGCTCAGTGTCTGCTTCGAATCGCGCGACAACACAATGTTGTCCCGGGTGTTCCACAGGACCACCCCGACCAGCAACACGTACACGTTCAGTGGCCGGTACAGCTCGTTCAGCACGTTCACCACCGACAGGCAGTGCCGGTGGACTCGCTGCACGTTCGAGCCAAACTTCAGGAACAGCGTCCGGTCGACGACGAGCGCCAACTCGACGAACAGCGATTCCGCGTCCTCCCGGTAGCCGGTGCTGAACGCGAGCTTTCCGTCGGCCGGCACCCGCTCCTGCTCCTGTCGCTTGCCGTCCTCCCCGTCCTGTCCCAGCTCCATCGTCGGGTGGCCAGCATCCTCTGTCCCGCGCTTTGGCCGTCGGCGGTACAGGAGGTGCGTATCGTTGTGGTACTGGATGAGGAACGTTTCGTCCGGCTCGTAGATCACACCGTCGATCGTGCCGCCGCAGGTGGAGATGGCCACCCGCGAACCGGGCCGCTCGCGGACCGTTCCCTCGTAGTGACACAGTTCCACCTCGTCCCGCCCTAGCTGGCGTACCAGATCGCGCCCGTCGGCCGTTTGCTCCACGAACCGGTACGAGCCGTCGGCCGGGATGAGGTTCTCGTTGAGCGCCAGGTCCAGTGTCATCGTTTCGCCCCGCATCCCGTACTGCACCGTCAGCCGCTCCCGGTGCCGGGGTCGACCAGCGGTCCCCGCCACGGCCGACGATGACAGCTCGCGCTTTGTCCGGGGACAGTGAAACGTAGGGGAAATCCTGTCGTGCAGCTCGATGGCCGCCGGCTGGTCCGGAAATCCTGCGACGAAAAGAGACGAAAGTACGTGTTTTAGATTCGGAGTCATCGGAACACGGACACTCACGGAAGGAATTCCCCGGCTGATGACCACACTAATGACCACACCGGCGGCGGCAGACGACTGACGACGGCGAAAGGGGAAACCATGAAGCGCGCGCAGGTTCGACCTGCATAGCACCTGGCCACCGGTTCGAAGGCCACCACCAGTACCACCCCCCACACAGCACAGTGGGGAGTTTGTATGGGAGAGACGGACATATGTGTTTTGAGGAAGAATCTATGGACTTTTCTAAACGTTTTCTTTAGATGTGTTTTGATTAAATTCAACTTTGTATGTGTAACATACGCTTTCAAGTAATACGCGTTCAATAAATAAGCTTAGTTACGAAAAGTTATTTTAAGGTTTTTAAACGCCTGAGGTATGCAATCTGCATTACACCCCAATGTTTTAATGCATAATCTTCTGCAAATATCGAATTTCTGGTACAAATCGAATGCCTTATGAATGTAGAATGGATATGAAATGATCGAGGAGTGTTACCCATTGCGTTTGTGGGAATTTCGAAACAAGTAATAATTACCATCCGAAGTATCCAACCCATGAACTATTATTTAAACCTACTATAAACCATTAAAAGTTTTTCATATGTATGTCTACAACATGTGTCTAATTTTGCAGCATAAACTTCTTCTAAGATATTTCTAATCCTTTCTATCAAATCTTCATCTACATTAAGAACAGTACTTGCACGCTCAGGATCTGAAAATATTCGACGACAAACGTTACCTGAAGTACTTCTTCCTGAAGATCCTGCTCGAGGTAGATCTACTCTTACTCTGAACGCATCGTAGAGGTCTTGATGAATTTTTAGATTCTGTTGTCCTTATTGTGTTGTATACTCTTTGGTAACCCTCCATTTCGTAAAGGTTATTCTATATGAAATAGTTAACGAACACTGCAGAAACCTCAAACAACAGTGAAGAAGTGAAATACCGTAAAACAATGCAGAAGGTTGTGAGCCGAAACCATTTTCAAGATTATTGACAGTGACAAAACTTATTACATGCAATGGGTATATTCTGTTGCTTGAGTACAAGATAGAGATTTTACTTAGTTTATCTAAATAATAGAAAAGGCATAAAGGCAATATATTTGTATGGCCATTTCATAGACTTTCATAGAGACCAGGCGCCTCCTTGTATCAGGAGGTGTTTTCTTAAAATAATTGGCATGTGTATGCAAGCAAAATTTACTGGAAATAGTTTAACATTTCACTATTTCATATGAAGGAAGGAAGGAAGGAAGGACCTTTCGAATGATGTATAATAGAGGTACATAACCATTGGGAAACGATCGCGTTAAAATAGTTGATAAAAGTTGGTTTTGACGATCCCTTCTTATCACTCTTTCGAACTTATCTATTTTAGGCTAATATAACTAAAACCCTCAGTTGGTTTATGACCGCCTTTTCCCCATAGTGGCCCCAGTGCCACTTTCGCGAGCCTCGACACGCATTTCACGCCCGATTGCTGCCCACAACACGAGGCACGAGGCTCGTGCTACTCGGTGCTCGGAATGACTGCTACTGAAGCGAGTGAACCCTTCTCGAGGCGCGAAAACAGTAAACAAACGGGACGCTTGTGTGCACGGTAACGATCGGATCGAACGGAAGCGAATACGTGAGAATATGAATGAATCACCTCGAAGACAACGCGCGGTTCGGCGACACGACTTTGTATAAATAATGAAGGAACCGGCCCGTCGCGGGAAGCCGGTTGTTCCGTACGTCTAGCGAGGTTGTCTCCGGCGAATAACCGGAATCTTTGCTGAATCATCGCCGAACGACACTGGCGGTCGGATACTGGCTAAATGTCTTCCGAAGAAATTCCTCTACTCATCTGGCTGGTTAACACTGCATTAGCATGTGTTAGCAGGTTTTACGAAATATCGTGCTCATATTTTGACCTAAAGTCAGGGCCTTAAGTCTAGAGCGACACAAAGGACATCATTCATTGGTGTGCAATTTTAACAACACAAAAACTTAGGAAGAAACGACTCATACGAAATAGGGTTACTGCTAGGGTTCAAGTCTCTGGACAGTCGATTATCGGGACTAGAAATCCATGTCATGGTTTAACCAGGAAGCCTACAACTTACTGCCTGTTGAAGTAGCCAACCAGTCCTTATTTCAAATTTAAATGCTTAGCTAGATAACGCAAATGTAAATGTTTGACTGCGAACACGTCTTCGGTTAGCTATCGGCACCACTGGGGCGCTAGTTGCCTTCCAAAACAGCTTGGGGTTGTCGAAAATTAAACCAAATTAACAGTTTCGCTTCGCACTCACCTGCGATCGTGTGATCGCCATTTCCGGCTCCTACTGCCTCCGGCCAAAACGGCAGGTCGAACGTGTTCGTGTTTATCACAGCCGTCCCTATCACAGATCGGTGGTATGCCAGCAGCTGAAGGATGCAACCCAACATCACCCGTCGACTCCGGTGCACTACGGACGGTTGTCGCATTGTTGAGTGTTCAAAATGTTTGCATAACACACCGAACCAACAGAGCGCCACGCACGCCTGAGCCACAGACTGCTTATCGTTTTCGTTGTTGTTCACGCAACTAGCCCTGGTCCAATATGATCCTAAAAAATCACGTAGCACACGTCGTCGCTCGCCGCGGATTGGAACTTCCAAAAACTTCCTGCATCACCCGGTAAAGGCAACAATTTACAGTTCGCTGCTACAGTCTTCGATACGCGCGTTGATCGCGCACGAGCTGAGGGAATGCATTCGACCGGAAGTGACTGCCTAAATTGATCGCCTCCGTTCCGATCGATCACGGGTCAGCAGGATATGTGTAGCAGCTTTCGGACGGGAAGCTACAGTTGAACACAAATCGTTCACCAAGGCACTGCGAAGATCACTGCCACCATAAAATAACGGCCACAAAATGGTTGCCCACACTCACGGAGACGCGGATTCGCGGACAATTAGCAAGCCCCGACTGGCCCGAGGTCTTGGGCTTAAATCGCACCCTGAAGGTTTCCGTAACTGCTACGGCGGAACCGGCAATCCACAACCATTCCGATACGTACGTCCTGCGCGGTGGACGGTCGGCGAGTTTCTGTCGCGGCAACCCCTTCTCGACTCCATAGCTATGCAAAACCGACCGGGCGTTCCGCGGTGTTCATCCGACGCACGCACGTGCTGCCGATGAACACGGCGACGTGCCACGAACCAAACAGGTCGTGGCTCACCTGGCCCCAACCGGACGGGGGGGAAGAAGGAGTTCCGATTCCGATGGGCGGTGTGTGTGGTGGAATTTGACGAATGGCACCGGATTTTCCCACCAGCATAATCCCGTTGGGCTCCACCGTCCCTTGTTTGGTTCGTCACGTGCTAGCCGGTGGTGAGTCATGAATGTTTACGCGCCCGACCGCCCCCTCGGGAGGGAATGCCATTCATTGACCCCTTGGAACCACTTGGGACCCCTCCTTTCGGATTTGGGGTCACTGGGAGAAAGATTTAATCAAGCGGCCAATCGGTGGTGCGGGGAAAACACCTTAGCACCCCTACGGTGACTAAGAAACCGAGTACCAGGCATAGCGTTTTGAGTGTACTTGGGGTGGTTGCTGGAACCTTCGAAGCGAAGTCTACAAATTAGCTCTCTTGACCTGAAGTGCGTGGGTGATGAAACGCAGAAACATCTTCATAATTTCAGCTGAAGCACACGATACGAGTGCCCAGAGTGCTTCCGGAGCATCTCGTCACGGGAGTTGAGTTTTTGGCTACCACGCGTTCGCTTCGAATTTTGAAGCGAACATTCGTCTACAGTCCCAAGAGGGTCCGCCAGACAAGCAGCACTGTAGAATCTGCATCTTACCACGCGTATTTCGGCAAACCCATTTTGCGCAATCGAACTTGAGAAGAAGACTTAGACTTAGTAGTTTTGACTCGCTGGAACTATTTTTATAAACTTAAAGAACCCCACTAACGCTGAATCTTTTCTCAGGCTACGTTTTGTTAGTTTCTGATTTATACTGTTGTAATAATGTTTTTCATGTAGTGTACCGAAGAACTTCTTTTATTTGATGAAAAACAAACTAAAACCTCTTTCAACATGTTCGAAAAAAAGATACAAATTCAACGATACTACGAAAAAAAGGAACAAATTCAAAGGATTTTCATAAAATTATCAAATTGAGAGCCAATCATAACAATCATTAGCAGAACACACTTTTCTTAAGGGCGGTTTACACGCTGCGATCTGCAATGCAATATCGCTCGAAGTGACATCTCCAGAGACGTCATAAATGTCACTGCCGCGGGTGGAAATCTGAAGACTCGACATGCAATTTGTGAACAAATTTCAAAACAGGGTCAGTTTGTCGGTTGGACATGTTGGAATCAGCCATGGAAGCAACACTGTGTTGGTTTGCCTTACCATTGTGCTTTTCGGTTAAAAAGCGAAAAAAGAACGTGCGAAGAGGTTACAGTGTCGAGGAAATTGCTTTTAAATGGCATCGTATGCCTCCGCCTTTTTATTCCGATCACTATATTTTTTATTTTTTAGTTGCCAAAGACATGGCAGACTTTCGTAAATTTTTATAAATTCAGTTAAACACTTTCGCGAACGTTGACGAAGCGTCCAAAATATAAATAAGAGGCCAAAACAAAATATCAACAAGTCAACCGACAAACTGACCCTGTTTTGAAATTTGTTCACAAATTGCATGTCGAGTCTTCAGATTTCCACCCGCGGCAGTGACATTTATGACGTCTCTGGAGATGTCACTTCGAGCGATATTGCATTGCAGATCGCAGCGTGTAAACCGCCCTTTAGGTGCTTCATAATTGTACAAATAGGGTGGTCAAACAAGCACACACTTTTTCATTTAGTTATAAAACCTGAATATTAATATCTTTAAATTTTTATTTGAAAGGTTAATTTATGCCATTTTTTTAATGGAAAACCATTTTGGTCAAATGTTCACCTTGGCTTGGCGGTAGCCTATTCGGTCGACCTATTTTTGAGTACATTTTCAATTGTATCTGGTCCTATTTCGGCTATAGCAACCTGTATTTGGGACTTGAGGTTGTCAATAGTTGCTGTTTTGTTTATATAACATAAATATTGATTGTGGCTGTCGCTGTATGGGACGTAGCGCCGTCCTGTTGAAAGCAAACGCCGTCCAAGTTCTCTGCTTCAATTTCGCCGAAGAACCAATCAGCCAAAACCCGCACCAAACGGTCACTCGTTGTGGGTGCATTGGCTTCTCTTGCAAAATGTGTGGATTTTCCGAACCCCAAAAACGACAATACTGCTTATAAAGATAGCGACCATGGTGGAAATGAGCTTCAATGAAATGTGCTTTTCAAATATCGTTCCGATTGAGTTGACGACCTACACCTTTGAAAATATTATTTTTTTCAGTTTGCTGCAACCAAAATTGTATTTTATACATAAATGGCATGAATTAACCTTTGAAATAAAAGTTCATGTATCGAAAAATATTAGGCCGTTTTGTGTGCGCTTGTTTGACGACTCTGTAGTTGTTAGGTCCCGTTTTGACAAAAATCAAACACTCCGGATTTAACTTAGAACTTGAAACATCATTCGTTACTTATGAGAAAAATTTAATTTGTTATGCGTTCCTTATATTTCGCATATGGAGAGGTGGAGAAACGTCCAACACCGAACATTCTTCGGACAGTTGCTTTCGTTCAGTCCGGCATTAAAGCTGCCGAGAGTTAGTGTCGCCAAAGTTATATCCATTTCCAACAAACATTAACCCTTGCGTTGCGTCTTACGTGTCGTCCAGTTCACGTAGCGTCGTATCGTGATGACACGATAGGTACTTAAATGCTCGGAAGCCCCCCTATCCAGACGCGGACTTCCTGTGAGCATTGACTCATCAAATCAACGATTAAACGCATTCGGAGCGGACACAGAAACTCCAGCCTTTTTACTTATTCTGGTAGCGTTTAAACTTCATCGAGAATAGGATAAATGCACAAAGCATATGGAAGCAATAATGGCACATCGGTCCCAGGAACGGTGCCATCCTATTGTGCTTCCAGATCCAGACGCTTGGCTAAACAGCAACGGAATTCCGTCGTTTCCGTTCGACCTAAACGGATCCAGACGCTCCGTGGCATATGCGTAAAGCGAAAGTGAACTCCCCGCCAACCATTAAAATATGCTTACGAAACCGAAACGATCTGAAGTAATCAGTGCGAAATGTTCGCCATCGTTCGGCTGACCCGTCACAACCGGCTTCGTTTTTTAAATAAATATTACACTCCGCCATGGCTGGTGATGGCCACTTACAATATTTGTTGACTAAATACTCACACCGCAAACACTTCACGGTGCATTTGCAAGGTTACACTTGGGGAAGTGCGTTCGCCGGTGTGCCTTATCAGACCCCGGGTTCACCAAAAAGACTTAACTTGCATAACGGTACCGCGGCTTCTTGATAGGGAAGCGAGGGACACTCCTCGAGCCTGGTCCCGTTAGGGGCGGGTCTCTCACGTTTCACACAGGATTACCTCACACGGCCCGTCGGTGGTTCGTAGGCGCCTTCCAAACAGAACACGACGGCTGTGGCTCTTTCCGCCGGTACCATGTTTTGTTTACACCCAACTACATTACGTAGGCTCACCGTTTTGGGAGCTCACCTGGTGGGGAGCGTTTCATAATCGGATCACTTTTACGGCCCTCAGCCGTTCCTGGATGGCGTACAGCGTAAGGCCGCGGGTCTCGATCACCGCCCACCAGCAGAACGCGATCGCGAGGACACAGGCGGTGGCCAGCATCCAGAACGCCCAATCGAACCCGAACGACTCACTGACGTACGCAAACAGTCGCAGGACGAGAAAGTCGCACAGCAGCAACCACGAGACGGCCAGCGAGAGTCCGAGAGGTTTCACGTCGTGGGCAAACAGCTCCATGACGAGGGCCCACGCCACCGGACCGAAGCCGGCGTTGTAGAGGGCCACAAACAGTAGTGAAGCTGCAAGCGGCATCCAGCCGATCGTGCGCAGCGGAACCACACCGTGACGTTCCAGAAGGAAGTACGCTCCGAGTGCCGCGAGGGCAATCGCTAGTCCGGCCGAAGTGAGGAGTAGAATCGGGCGACGTCCGAAGCGATCGATAAAGAGCGGGGATAGGCAGCTGAAGAAAAACTGTACCGCACCCAGCACGATGGTGGAGTAAACGGCATCGAGTGCCATGCCGGCTTTGGCAAAGATCAGCTCACTGCTGGACAGGATTCCATCGATACCGGTCCACTGCTGGCACAGGACAACGCCCAAACTGATCGCCAGGGCTCGGCGGTTCGCTGAGCCGCGGAAGAAGAGTTGCTTGAACCGTCGAAACGGTCCCCACCGACTTACGGTCTGTTCCGGTGCGCTAACGGGATCGGACGATGGGAGCACGTACTGCTTCAACTCTTCCAGTTCGTCGTGCACTTCAGCGATATTTCGGCGGCCGCGCAGAAACATGAGGGTTTCGGAAGCGCGCCGAAGGTGACCTTCAGCTATCAGGTGGTGCGGTGTCTCGGGCATGTACAGGAACAGCGTTCCGAACAGTATCGACACGGCACAACAGAGTCCCTGCAGGGCCAGATAGCCGACGAACGGTCCCAGACAGTACACGTACAGGATGCCAAACGTTGTGCCGATCTGAAGGTAGCATCCGAGGGCGCCGCGATACTGATCGCTAGCAATCTCGCCGATGTAGAGAGTCGCCGCCAGTAACACGTACCCGTTGGCAAATCCTGCCAGTGTACGGGAGACGATCAGGAGTGGCACCGAATGGACGATCATGAACAGCAGCCAGACGACGATGTAGAGCACGGTGCTAAGGAGCAACGCTAACCGGCGACCCTTCCGATCCGCTATCCAGCTGGCCAGCAGTGGTCCTCCGATGCCCCCGATTGCCGGTGCCGAGTCAGTCCAGGTTTGGGCATTGGCGACCAGCACCTCGCCGAAAGGATTATCGGTCAATTCCGGATCGACGAGTTTCGGAAACACGGGTGATGGCCACGCGATGGTGCATCCCAGTGAAGCCGTCGCGAAGCTCGCTATGAAGAGTCACAAAACCCTGCTAAGCCCCTGTTAGTCGGACGACGGTTTACGGCCAACAACTTACCGACGGCTCCCGCCAGCAATTCACAGTAACGCCAATGCATCGGCCTGGCTTACTTCCGGACCATTGGCCACTCGTATCGGGGCGCTATCAGTGTGGGAGATCATTTTATAGCGAATCGTAGATCAAACATGGCCAGATTGCCCGGTTGTAAAGCAAATGGTTTCCTACGCCCGGTCGCGGGTTTGCGTTCCGTTGTATGAATGAACAGTGTAGCACTTCACAGCCACGTCTGTTGGAACGATGATAGTGGAGCTTCGTCACAGTAGATAGGAAGGAGTGACGAACGACAGGTTGTGTGGTGACTAGGCCTTTGGATCGAATGCATTTGCCATATCAAATAGGCGATCGTTTTGGAAGCTAAAATCGATGTCAAACACAATAAACCCTATAATTACGGTCTGGTCCGTACTTCTAAAAAAAAGAGTAATCACTATTTTCATAAACAGAAGTATCAAGAACTAACGTAGAACTAGAAATATCGCTATCATTTATGTTAGGCAGGATACTTTTCAAAACCAGTACTTTTGAAACAGAAAAAAAACACTGATACCTTTGCGCAATATTATATAAAAAATAATTAATGAAGAACAAATGATCCACTAATAATATTGTTAAATAATTTATTAATTGCCTTTGCATCAATGTTTAAATACGATTTTGGTTGTACGGCCTCTGTGGCTATGCATGGCTCTGGTGCGGCGTGATGTGGAGACCCAATTTGTCTTCCAAAGTAACGATGTTCATAACGTTACAATCAACGGTTGCCGGTTGCAGATAACATGAATGTCAAGAAATTATCTTTCCAATGATATCACTTTCAGTAACAGAGTTCAATTCAAAGTTTTGTATACTTTATTTCGATTCAAAGTTCATTTTGAAGTCATCGCCGACTAATGCACAAAGAGGCCCTTTAAATAGTTCAAGGCGTGCTATGCAAATCACCACTTGGTTTATGTGGAATGCAGAGATGGACCTCGCAAATATCTGTTTACTTTCGTGTCTCTCATCTACCAGGAGGAGCTAACAAAACCCTCTTTTTTCTTGAAACTCCGTTAGTCAGTCGTACACATGCGATGTTTACAATGCGAATCTGCAACCGTGATAAGGATTCCCAAAATAAAGCTCCAAATGAGCAACTGCAATTTCTGGCACAGGAGGACCAAACACCTCTAATCGTATGTTTACAGCGATAATGCTCAGCAAGGCAAAGCTATGTTAAATACAAGCACTTTCGGAAAGCACTTTTTTTGCCAACTCAACCGCATTAATGCTGTAACAGCTAAATGATTAAGTCGGACAAATTTTATTTCCAGCATAGTCGTTTTTCCGATAGAATCATAGATAGGAAAAGTAAGTCGAAGCCCATTCAACGGATTGAGCTGGATCTTATGGCCGCTTTGCGAGTCAGTCGATAATGCACTCGATGAGCATCTATTAAAGCTAGGCACCGCGGTTCTCGTCGTACTTCGCCTTATCGTTGGCGACCGTTGGTGCGGTCTCGTTGAGGCGCGCCTGAATCTCCGGAAGTGACATGCCCTTGGTTTCGATCACGAACACAAACGTAAACGCGAAAGCACCGGCCGTGCAGATGGCGAACAGCCAGAACAACCAGTGCGTGCCGATGGCCGCGTCGAGCGTGCTGAAGTAGAACAGCACGAAGAAGGCCGCACACCAGCACGAACTGGACACGACCGAGGATGCCAGATGCTTGATGTTCGGCGCAAACATTTCCCCGATCAGCAGCCAGGCGATCGGACCGAATCCGAGACAGAACGAAGCCGTGAACACGACCAACGACAGAACCGGGAGAAATGCAAGGCGATCGAGTAGACCCTCCGAATACGATATGCTGTTAGCGTCCAGATAGAAGTAGGTTCCGAGCGCCACCAGCGCACAGCACATGCCACCGGACGAGATCAACAGGTAAGGACGACGCCCCAGCTTATCGAGCGTGAGCACTGTGACCATGCTGGCAAACACCTGCACACACCCGATGATGATCACGGCCAGTTCCGGTTTCACCGAGCTGCCCGTCTTTTCGAAGATGGTCTGCGTGAAGAATTGCACCGGATTGATGCCGGACAGTTGCTGCAGGATAATGATGCTGGTGCAGATGAACAGCGCCCGCAGGTTGGCATGATCGCGGAACAGGTCCTTCAGCGAACCCTGGTTCCGAATGGACTCTTCCACCGACCCCTGAATCGATCCGTACTCATCCTCTAGCTGTTCGATCGGTTCCCCACGTAGATACTGGAGCGACCGGGAAGCGTCCTCATAGCGCCCCTTCGCCACGTAGAAGTGTGGTGTTTCGGGCATCAAGCTGAAAGTAACACAAAACAGCACCGGAACCACCATCATGATGTACTGCATGGCAGCGTAACTCACGTACGGACCGACACCGTACACGAACAGCATCCCGGCGGTCATGCAGACTTGCAGCAAGGACCCGAGGGTACCACGGCGGTTGGACGTGGCAATTTCGCACACGTACAGAGGCGTGGTGTTCAGAGCGAACCCGATGGCGCAGCCTTGCACAAACCGTCCCACCAGGATCTGTGCCACGGATGCCGTGGTCAAGAACAGGATGTATGCGACGGCAAACTGCACTCCACTGGCCAGGAGCGCCATTTTGCGGCCAAACCGATGTGCCACATAGCCAGCAATCGGTGGTCCTACGGAAGGGGCGATGCGAAGGGTTAGTGGGGTTACGCCAAGCTGTGTCACCTTCGAAACTTACCGACCAGAGACCCGAGGGCCAGAATGGATCCGATCCAGGAGAGTTGCGTGTCGGTCGGTACAATCGACAGTGGCGAAGATTCCATATGGAGAAGCTTCGACTCCACCGGGGACGTCCAGGCCATCGCACAGCCGGTGCATGTTACCGATAGGTTAGCTGTGTTGTGTTGAAACACGGTAGTAACAATAGGCACGACCGCTCTGGACATCTCAGATATGTCCATCATCTCGCTATCGATTGCCTCGCTGGCCAGCTCGGTCCATACTTACCTAAAATTGCAGCGAGGTATTGGCGCTTGGTGCGCAAAAATGAAGTGCCTATGACCCACATCGTAGCGAAGCTGATTGGCGGAAAAGAGGAAGCACTAGCGACACGTGCTTCGAAGAAGCGTCCTTCACCACTAACCCGTTTCACGGCCACCGATAACGGGCATCAATCGGAGCGAAAACTGTAGACGCTAACAGTGATAAACTGAAACAATTATCACCTCGTGGGGCTGGCACTGCTGATCGTCTCCTGTTGATACACTCTCCGCGCTCGAGGTCTAACTTTTGATGCGGCACGAAAACCTAACACACGGCAGACAGCGCATGATGATCACCGGTTCGGAACGGACAGGATTTACACACTTTCGGTATCGCTCGAGGGGGCCTTTAAATGGTTTCTCCCGTGGTTGATTGTCACTTATACATATCCTTCCGTTGATGGCCACGATGGAGACACTCCAGCGCGGATGCAATAAATCGTTAATCCCGATCGAAAGGCCGGCCCCGTCTAACTTCAAAGAGTCCAAGCTGTTGACTGACCTGAACGTGGCATCTCCAACAGACTCTGGCCGGGGTATCGCGTCGGTGTCTCTTGGTTTCGATTACCAATCTAACGCACCGAGACCGACGTGTAACGTAATCTGTACACACGACGAACGATTGTTCAGTCGTCTCAATGTTGCGCATTTTTTTTGCACCGGTCGTCGCAAAACAAAACAAAATTTATGACCCCTTCGCCTTAACGCGTCTTTTTCTTATTGTTTTTCTACCAGCACTGACTATCTGTATCTTTCTTTCTGCTTGCTACCCACGGGCACACACTATCGCTATTTCGCGTATAATGTCATTACGTGTTATCGCTTATCAAGTGGAATTTATGCTCCTTTTTTCCCACTATAATTTTTCCGCTCATTAGCGTGTATGGCTTACTGCATACTTTCAGGGGCCAACGGGTGAATACTTCTAAAGCGATCTAATGTCTAATGAAACCGAAACATGTTCGCTTCAACAGCAGTTATAAAAAGCGGGGCGGTTCGTTAAATCGTTAAATGGGTTGTAGTTAAGTGTAGAAAAATATAGTAGCAATTTGCTAAACAGCACATTTATCAAACGGCATCCATTAAGCGGAAATAAGTTTGAGGTTCATCGAGAAGTTTTAGTAATAGTGGTTAGTTATACCCTTTGTCTCTGTCCGAAATTGGTCAACTTCAACTTGACACATTATTTTTCATAGTGCATCAAACAATTTTGTACACCTCTAATTTTAAAGATGTTTTTATGTAGTATATACATACTATTCGATTTAGTCATTTGTCCTTCATTTGTGGAAATGGCGTCGAAACAAGAGGAGCATCGTCTCAAAATTTCGTAAGCGCGAAAATCCGAATTACTCGCGTGCCAGGTTAGCGAAATCGTTGAATTTGGCCAAATCAACTGTCTCCAATGTATTAAAAGTATTCGTAGAACGTTTGACGACAGTCAGAAAGACTGGATCAGATGGGAGTCGGAACCAGAAGACCGCAAAAACGACGAAACGAGTGATCATTTGTTTCAAGCGGAATCCCAAACTCTCCGTCCGAAATGTCGCAAACAAGCTGGAAGTATCGTCTACCGTGAATCGAGTTATAAAACGAGCTGGTCTGAAATTAGGGACTCCAAATCGTGACGACTAATTTTTTCCGTGACGACTCCAAATTTTCTGCGTAGTGCAGGATGGCGAAACCTACGTCAAGGCAGACTTCAAACAGATTCTTGGACAAAAGTGCTACACGGCGACTGGAAGAGCAAAGATGGGAGAGATTTGCAAGCACATAAAGCAGTCGAAATTCGGAATGAAATATTCCGTATGGCAGGCTATCTGTTCGTATGGTTTTAAGAGTGGCATTTACATCGCGATCGGCACCATCAACCAGGAAATTTATGCCCGAGAGTGTCTAAGTAAACTTTCTGTTTTAGATGGATTTTAGATGGAGCTTGCAATGTATGCCGCTAACAAGAGGTGCCCAAGGACATGAACCCTTCCAACACGCCAGAGCTACGCCCAATCGAAAAATATTGGGCCATCATCAACCGGAATCTGATAAAGACTCGTAAAACAGTTGTCAGTGAGATGTATTTCAAAAAAAATGGCCTTCTGCAGCAAAAGAAAGCGACCAAGAGAACTGTGCAAAGTTTGATGAAAGGAGTAAAACGAAAGGTCCGGCAATTCGCATTCCTTAAGACGGAGGGCTAAATGGTAATTTTTAGTAAAAGTTGTTTGTTCGGTTGTACTTTAGAATTGTGTTCTCTTTTACAATCTTTGGTGATTTGATATTTGAAATTTGAAAAAAAAGTTTCTCACACCTGGATCATTCAATCTTATTCCTTACCGTTGCTGTGTTGAACTCTCGAAAAGTCCTGATATAATTGTTTGAACAGAACTAATGGTGAAGCAAGAAAAACCAAATCTGTGTCCGTTTCGCCCCTCAGACGGATCGTGCACATTCTAAAACAATCGCAGTCGTCACAGAAAACGGCTTTCAAATACGCAGCTCACCTAGGAGCCAAACACATTTTTATTCAAGTAACGTAACCCAACAGAATGGAACATCCGAGCGAGCACTCTCGAACTTATCACTTTGGTGCCGGAGAGCGCTTTACATTCTTACTACTACGAAACTATCGTAACCTAGGACCGATCATAAGACTGTCGGTAGCCAGAATAATCATTGCACAAATTCGATCAGGCCCCCACTCAGAGACAGTCGCTAAGCTTTGCCGTTCAGCCGGTCCTGAATCTCCTGCAGGCTGAGTCCCTTCGTTTCCATCACTGTGGTGAACGTGAAGACAAACGCCACCGCGCACAGTATACCGAAGATCCAGAACGACCAGTGGGACCCGACCGCCTTGTCGAGATCGGCGAAGAACTGCAAAATGATAAAACCGAGCACCCAGCAGGTCGAGGCGACGATCGAGGAGGCAATCGACTTCACGTTGGCCGGGAACATCTCGCCCAGCACGGCCCACGGTAGCGGTCCGAACCCGATGCAGTACACCGTAACGAAGAAGATCAGCGACAGAATGGGCAGCCAGCCAACACTGCCGACCGCCGGAGACTCAATGTGCTTGAGGAAAAAGTACAGTCCCATCGTACCGAGCGACACGCACATGCCCGCGGCCGACGTGAGGAGAATCGGTTTGCGGCCAAGCCGGTCCACGATCAGCGGGGTGGCACCGCTCGCCACCACTTGCACCGCCCCTACGAGGATGGTGGAAATGGCCGGCGACAGGCTGCTGCCGGTACTCTCGAAGATGTTCTGACTGTAGAACAGAATCACGTTAATACCGGACAGCTGCTGGAAACTGATTAGCCCAGCGCATATGATTAGGGCCTTCACGTTGCCAGGATTGCGGAACAGATCCACCAGGGTGCCCTTGTTCTTGAGCGAATCCTCCACGGTGGTATTGATCTCATTCAGCTCATCCTGAACCCCTTCAACGGTTTTGCCACGCAAAAAGCAGAGCGAATCGACGGCTTTCTCCTTTTCGCCCTGGGCAATGTAGTAGGCCGGTGTTTCCGGCATGAAGAAAAACGTCACAGCGAACACGATCGGCAGAGCCAGGCAGGCCCACTGGAGCGCGTGGTACGAGACGAAGGGCCCGATACTGTAGACATACAGGATACCGGCTAGGGGATGAGCACGTGTTAGCATGACGTTCTGCGGTAAGGAATCTTCAAGCACTTGACACTTACTCACGATGCACAGCTGCATGAGCGACCCGAGAGCTCCCCGGTACTCGCTGCTGGCAATTTCTCCGATGTACATCGTTTGCACGGTCATCACGTACCCGACGCCTAGACCTTGCAGGAACCTGGCTATCAGAACCTGCACGACGGTTCCGGTGGTTAGCAGCAGTATCCAGGACACGATGAAAAATGCGGAACTGCCGAGAAGCGTGAGTCTACGGCCGAACCGTTCAGCACACGGGCCCGCCATAAATGGCGCTGAAAGAAGATTGTACAACTAGCACTTGAACGAGGCCTATGCGGAGGGCTGCGGTATGTCCAAATGAAGGCGGGTTCCTTACCAATCAACGCTCCCAGAGCCACAAGGGAGGCAATCCAAGAGTTTTCCGCTGCCGTCGGTATCGTGTCGAGCGGTGTGGAGTCTGGCGAGGCCAGCTTTGGACCAATCGGTGACGTCCATCCTAACGAGGTGCCCACCATGACCGATGCCAAATTAACTTCGGGAGGCACAAAATCCAATATTAATTTGACTCACTCACTTCAATCATTAAGCAGAACCGCCGCGTCAACTTACCAAGGATCCCTGCCAGGAACTGGCGCGAAGGGCTACCCTTCTCCATTTTGTAAATGTTTGTGATTTCGAGCTTCTCAAATGTAGCAACTGGTTGGTACTGATTTAACTCAGCAGGATTCATTTAACACTATGTCCCTGAGAAGTACGTAGTAGGAAATTAATATCGAACTTGGTTCTCTTGAGGAGAAATTTGTGTTTGCTGGCAGCAAAACAATCTGACGACTCCCGATCACATTCGCACACGTGCGATCACTCGAAGGACACGGTATTATCAACACCAAAAACTCCAGACTCCAGAACACTGCCAATCCTTAGCTCCTCCTTAGCTTGGGTGGCTCGGGCAACTGAGTTGCAGTTCTGTGTCCAGATCGCGGCCAATGTCAGGAATCGAATGAAATGCCGTAAGTAGGCTATCAAGCTTCTTAAATGCACTTGATACACCTGCGGCGGTGATGGAGTGGCACAGAAATCACGGTCGCACTTGACCGAACCTCGGGCCATCGGCAGCACGGGAGTGGTCGGTGGCACAAAATCAACAACCTCGCTCCTTTTGGATCGAATTCCGCCCAGAAGTCGGGTGAGCTGGCCATTGTGCGCAAATAAACCGCCAACAGCAGCGGCAGCAGCAGTGCTAGCGCAAAGAAAGCACTTCAAACGGTCCCTAGGACTGAACGGCCGGAACCCTTGCAATGCGAGCCACCCGTGACCACCAGTTACGCGTGTAGCAGCCAGCGTTTGCTTTGTTTTTCATTCTTGCCGACGACACGATAACAAATCAGTCACCAAACATTGTCCAGTCTTGCCCCGCAGGTCACCGCGGGAACGCGCTTAACTTTCTAGCAACATTTCGGTGCGGTTGGTGCGTGAGACATACTATGTATTCCTTTTGCAAAATCAGGATCAAAGACTGCCTGCTGGAACCAAAGCGCGCTCCCTTTGACACGGTTCTTACTTTAATCAGCAGTCTTTGCACTGACAAGGAGATGTCATTTATGTTGCAATTGGTCTTTTGTTGCACTATTCACAGCAATGGGCACTACTTACGCCGCGGCAATAGAATCCTGCTGCATCGCAAACGGTTGCAGTGCCTGATACACGAACACGCCAAGCATTACCCAACCGTGTCGATGGAAATGTGCGACTAAACCCAACGGTAGCCGCACGCATCGATTAAATCCGTTGTTCGAATCGCCGATCCAAACACTGGCCCCACCGCGCCAAGGTGATCGGATCGCGACGGATCCCGTTCACAACAAGGAGCCGACGCGCGCACGCCATAACAGTTCTTTGCCGGCTGTTACAATTGTACAAACAGTGATCGACTGCTGTACGGGTGTATGGGTGTGCATTGCGAAGTTTACAGAGTAACTGTAAAACATGCAACATTCATTCAGCAACCAGCAGTTTAGCAACACAACTTTAGATTGTTTTCTGAATCGGCCAATCAAAGCTTTCAACGACTGACCACTCAAGCAGCACAAAACGGCGACTGAAATTATTCCATCAACTTATCAATCTTGGAAAGCTACTATTTATAGCAAAACGGAAGTGGTCGATCCTCACGCCGCACCATCGCACACGGCGAAGCGACGATACGCAAACACGATCGACGCTTTGACCGAAACCATAATCATTACTCACTTTATTAATTTGCTTTCATTAAATCTAACCTTGCGGAGGAGCTGAAGCCAGTGAATTCCGAATTCCGCTTCGGGATCGGTTGATTTCGTTTTTACATACTGACGCCGCTTGCAGTGAGCTCGCGTACGCCGGAATGATGTGCGCAGTGCGTACGGTACCGCTACCCCACTCTCAGCCCACCGCCGAACGGTCATTGTCAAGGTTCCGGTCCGGCAGGCAGGCAGGCAGACAGCAACGGTAGAATGCAGGGGCCAGGAAGCGGTCTTTGGAGAGCCGTTCAAGCTAACTAAGAAATTAAGCGCGTGGTTAACGCGGCGAACGTGCTCAGATTTGCATTCGTGCCCACCGAGGAGGAGCAGGAGGAGGCGCGGAATTTGTGATCTTTCGTCGCCATTTCTCGCCGGGAAACACCGGGCCCTATGTGGGCGTAGGTGGGCGTTGAAGGTCAGCGGTTTATTTGCATAAGTGCCTCTCAGTCGCAACTTTTCACTCTCTAGAACTGCCAACAGCCAGCCAGAGTAATCACTCATCAGCGGTAATGGTGAAGTACGCTTTCGCGCTTCAGCAGGAAAGAAGATCTCGGCGCGATCCTTTTTCCATTAGTCGAGCCGAAGTAACAGTCAGAAAGTCACCAGATAGTTCAGTAAATACATTAAAGAAGAAAAAACTATGTGTTTGTATCTGTTGTTGAAGAAACAAACCGGACATGGCCCGGTGGTGACCAGCTTATCAGCCAGGAGTCGCAGCCACACCCGTAAAGTAAAGTGATAAAATCTTCATAGCGTAACTACAAAAGCCGCGAATGTGGACTCTGGAACACGCACTGAGATCGTTACCATAGTTCTAGCCTAATGATCGCGACCATTTAAAATCATTATAGGAGACTTTGTCAAACTGTCTCGCCTTGCCCTCAGCGAAACGGGGGACGGCGATCCGGCGATAGACGATATAGCCAACAAACTATTAACAATGCCCAGACCCCGTTACTGTTTGCTGGGCGTATGCCATGATTATGCACTAAATGCACACAGGCGACATACACGATGGCGGATCCTCCCAACCACTGGTCGTTCACAAAGTGTCCGCTATCGCTATCAAGCACTGCCACGTGTGTGATGGTGCTGTGATTCAGAATTGTTCGGAGAACTGTACCCTCAGCTCTAGCGGCGCAACAATGCGGATGCAATCGCCACTTCAACCGAAAAGAAGCAATCTTCACGCGTTCCGCCATCATGCGATCACGATCGCACACCCCTTACTATTGTGTTGCCTCGCGGTCCAATAAACTGCGGTGCTTCCGGTGTGTAGGAATTTTTTCTTCACTCAACTAAACGATCGCCGAGCGCGAGGCGCTCTCAGCTGGTTTGCTCTTATCGTGGTATCGCCGGAATTCGATACAGTAGCGTAGCTACTACGGCACACAGGGGCCCTTGGCTGGTCCCGCGATAACCAGTTAGGTCGGCGATCGATTGGCCATTCGATTATTTGTTGCCTATTATTAATTAGTCTAATTAATGTAATTACCATCGTTGCTGCACTATTTTGCGCTGGTTGTGAAAAGAAAAGTACTGGCACTGTGACCGAAACAGCTAGGCTAAGTTCAGTTCTAACACTTCACTTTTGTTCAGTACTAGAACTCCTTAGTTCTCGGGAATTAGAGCTAGGGCGGTCCGGTTGAGTAGGTCCGGCTGTACCGATCGCACGAACAACACTAAGCTCCGACTGAGGCCGCTGCAGGCTGAACGCTCCGAAAGATTGCCCTCGCTTGCCGAACGTCGATAATCGTTCCGGGGGCTGTTTGTGTTCCCGTCGTGTTGATGGAATCTTGGCCAGAGCTACAAAAAGGCCCATGCAAATTTGATACCTCTGGGCAGGAGGGGCAAGTACGAAGTGAAATTACTTAACCGGCTCTTTGGGGAAACCACGCGCGATACGCGAGGTAATCCCTGCCTTGGAGATTTGCAGTGTTCATTTGGGTTTGGACAAAACTTTGGAGAATAAAAACAATAACGTTAAAGTGAACCGTAAAATCAAGACCGTAAATGCGGTCGGCAGCGGAATACGCAAAACACAATACCGGATTCAATGGTGGTGGAGTTGTTCCGATGGGAAATGACAACAACCCCGCCATGTGTTTTCCCACCCATTTGCCACCGAAACTCTGCGTGCACGTGTTAACGTGCGGGGAGTTATGGGGACTTTTTTTTGAGTCTCAACGGAGCATCAGTGGCAAGTCCGGTAACGTGGCCGTTATGTGGCCACAACTGTCACCCTCGGGTGCAAGGGTTGGTTGGTGGTTCGCGCAAATTACCGATTAGGTGATTAGAGAAACACATGTACGGTAGAGTAGTGAAGTTTTTCACATTATGCCACGGGCTGTCGGGAAGCTAATGGTTTGGCTGCACATGCAGTCACACTTGGAAGAGAAATTAGAGTCAGCGGTTGACGTTGGCTAAACGAATGAAATCCGGAAAACATGACAAATTGGTTTGTTAAAGATTCACTAAAATGGCCCGGGGTAGGTGGAAAACTAGTTTGAAGGTCAACAGTTTAAATTACGACGTTCGTTACAAAGTTACGGCACAAAATCTACTTCATATTGTATAATAGTTTGTTTGTTCTTTTCGACACGAACTCTTAATAGTGACGTTATCTGAAACGCTGACCACACCCAACGATCATTTGAAAAAATAAATACAAAAACAGATGCGAAAACGAGACGAAAACGTTAAACATTAACCTTACGGGCACGTAGAGGCTAAAGTGTAAAAAATTGTTAAACACCGAACAAACAATCTCTTAGAATCTGAACAGTATTTAAGAGAATAGAACCTAAAAGCAATATCAACATTTTCCGAAAGTTTTTCCAAATATTATAGAACGAGTTTGAAAGTTTGTTTAGATGACATCAAACAACCTTTAACGACAATCATTATGACAGACTGCTGCCGGCTCCGGCACGCTGTGAATCATTATGAATAACTTGCTCTAACAACTGGTAAGTAATAGACTCAAATAGCATATAGAATTGTATACCCTTTGTCAGACTTCCTCTAACGGCCGTAATGTCAATAGATTCAAATTAATTTGAGTCATCTCACAATGCTCCGAGCGCAGTTCATTCTCGGTATAACAAGCAGTCGTGAGCGATGCCGCTCTGAACTGATCGATAAACGTGATCACAGGTTACAGTAAATTCCTTTGTAGTATTTGATTTAACTCGAACTTATTTCTGTTCACTATCAACAACCACCACTTTTCTCACACATCACAGTTACTTCTCACCTTTTCACAGCACCCAGCGAACGTGCATTATCGTAACGAAGTGTAAAAAATTACCGCGATCCCCGTCCAGCATAGGAGCGATCCGCCTTCTAGTTATAATCGCTGTGAACTGATGAACTCCTCCAAGCCTCGGCTTAACGCAGCATCCCTAATCGGAAGGAGCGAAACAGGTCGTCGTTATCATCGTACCATTAAGGGGAATACAACAGAACTCCATAACCAATAACGAAGCAATAACAATCGAATCAACTATTCGACGCGCTGGCTTGCTGCCGTTACGTTTCCCAGCGGAATTAATGTTTGCCATCCATCGTCGAAGAGAGTGTGCCCGATAGGTTATGGGTCAAGACCACGGCTACGTTTGATAAGCGTTGCAGTGGAAAGCAGTTTGGGAAGATCACTATCAGTATGTCACACCGGGTCAACCATATGCTCAGAAAAATGCACTCTGTGCAGTTATCAATCGCAGTTCGTTTTCTTATCATATTCTGATGTCACTCCATTCCTGCCGAACAGCAAAGCTATCGTTGCTTATATGAACCGGACTAATAACGCTACTGGGGAAATTGTAATCGAATACAGACACGAAGATGTAATGGAAGACAGAGTGATGCCACGTGTTTGCAGCTAGATTAAAAAGTGCACGTGACAAACAGGAAACAGGGCGCCGATGGCGATCCCCGGATGACGATACTTTATATCACAATATAAACACATTCGGGCCACTTCTATCGATTAAGGCCAACGTCCAATATTTATCAAAACGCTCGCTGCCGCATGAAGTGGCACAAGTGTATTGCGCGTGGAAATGGCGGGAAAATGGCGGGAAAATGGCGGGAAAATGGAGTCAAATGTCGAAACCGCGCCATCTGTTGGCAATAAAGTCAAACGAAGCTCGTGTCCAACGTGATTTTTGGTTGTACAAAACTGGTGCACAGTGGGAAAGTAAGTGACCAAATTTTTTTCTTTTCAAAATTATTCAAATCGTCGATGATGAATGGATGCATACTATCTCGTCAGGGATCTTCGTATAAGCATACAATCGATTTACTCGTTAAATGTACAAATAAAGGCGAGAATTAGCATACGCGATCAATACACCAATATATTTCCAACTCACGAAGCACAACTGACAATGTAGCGGTATGTTTTGCTAAGGATATATTTTTAAGTGGTTTATTTTCTATATTATCAATGTTGCGTTTTTTGATATGGCACCGCGAACGAAATCTTTAAAAAAACAATTATGTGAAACCTTTAGGAACGGATCAAACTAAAGCAAGCAAGAGCCACTGGGAAAAAACCTAACCCAAATGAGGTCCACTTGGTTGTTTTGTAGAGAGGAATTTCCGAAAGGTGAGAGGTTCCTTTATCGGAGGTAAAGTTCGACTGAAAGTTCTACAACAGTGTTATAGATGCGAAGACAGATTTGGCTAGTGACATTACAAAGAATTTGATATGAGTAGGATTTTTTTGCATGTTTTGTTTTATGTTTAAACATTTATGTTTTGTATGGCGTGTATATCGCATGAACCACAGTTCCTTCCTCCTGGGAATATTTTTACACTTTACCGCTCCGTACTCCAAAAACGTAATCCAACTCGTAAGAATGGCAAGTATACTTCTTTTTACACCGCAATATCACCATCAAAAGTTGGAACTGAGTTTGGCAACCATCCAACCATAAAACGACCCTGGCAGACTATGGCTGACAAATGTATCTAATCAGTCTAGAGCATGTGCCACAACTCTTCGTTTGCCTTCATCATTAGCGGGACACTCAAGTCGAACCATACCAGAACAGTGGATCAAACGAACCTATTGTCTAAACCTTAACGTTTAACAACATATTTTTCTCGTCTAACCGTGTGCAAGCAAACAAACAGCTAAGAACACGAGAGCATCTACACGAGGCGTAGTTCCTGTTTCGGTTTACAATTTTTTTGCTTTTCATAGGCCTGGCAAATAGTACAGCCTTTTCAGGTTATGGTTACTTCTCTCACGTGTAGGGTTTCCTACGTGCCTGACGTGCATTCCCTTCAGTCGTTTGATTGCTCCGCCGGTGACTGCATTTTGAAAACGGATTGCATTCATTATCTAGCCTGACCTAAACATCGAACCTAAGATCTTCGAAACTGCACTTAAACGATACGAAACCGTAGGGATAATTGTGATGCTTCAATGGGAGTACAGTATCATATTTACAACACTTTAAAATAAAAATTCTAAAACGTAAAACGCATCCCGTGACCGCCGGTGGCCTAGCTGTGGCGGATTCGGATGCCCGTAGGGATGTGAACCGAAACGCGTACAAACAACTACACAGTTTACAGTGTACCAATAGTACCTAGTGATACGCCGTCAGCCTTACTTTTTACCTCCAAGGATCGCTTGAATCTGTGCGTTGGTTTTGCCTTTCGTTTCCGGCACCTTGATAAACACGTACACCGTGCAGACGATCATCCACGCACCGAAGAACCAGAATGTCCAGTCGGAACCGAGCAGTTCCTGCATGGTGCCGAACGATTTGGTGACGAGGAAGACGAGCGCCCAGTTAAACATAACGGCCAGCGCCGACGCTAGTCCCTTGATATCCGGTGCGCACAGCTCGCCCATCATCATCCAAGGAATCGGTCCAAATCCGAGCGAGAAGGAAACGATAAACAGCACTACCGAGGCCAAAGGTAACCAGCCCAAGTTCGAAACGTCGACTTTATCGTTCTGCAGCTTGAAGAACACGCCGAGCACAATCAAACACGAGCCCATGATGAAACTGCTCTGCAGCAGTAGTATCCGGCGGCCGGCTTTGTCGATCAGCACGGATGAGGCAAGCGTCATGACCACCTGGACAACACCAACCACGATCGAACAGATGGCCGGATCCATGCTGCTGCCGGCTGACTGGAAGATCGGAGCCGTATAGAAGATCACCGCGTTGATGCCGGAGAACTGCTGGAAGAACATCAACAGCAAGGAGATGAACAAAGCCGCCCGGTTCGTAGCGTTGGTGAAGAGGTCCGACAATTTGGCATCGCCCGACGCAGCGTCCAGGTCGGACTGAATCGTTTGCAAGGCCGATTGGGTGTCAGCGTTTGGACCCCAGAACCACTTCAGTGCCACTCCGGCGTCGATACGACGTCCCTGCAAGATAAGGGCCCGAAATTAGAGCGATCCTTTTTGGTCATTTGCTAGCTTTTTTAACTTTACCTTTTTCACTAAAAACACCGGGCTCTCGGGGACAATAAACATGGCCACGATCAGCAACACCGGAAAGATAGCGCACAGTATGCTCAGCGTGACCCAGTGCGTATACGAACCGACCGCATAGACAAACAGAATACCAACGGTAAGGTGAAGCTGGAAGAACGCACCCAACGCGCCACGGATCGATGTCTCGGCAATTTCCGAAACGAACATCGGTGCAACAACGCAAGAGGCTCCCGTTGCAATACCTGAAGGGGAAACGGAAACCACGTTGTACAGACCGCGACTTGCGCTGATGACCTTAGCGATACCTACCAATGACGATGCGCCCCGCATACAACATTGCCGCATTGGAAGCAAAGATGATCAACGCCCAGCTGATGAGGTACGGGACGGCCAGCGACATTGTGGTGTACTTGCGACCGATTTTCTCTGCCAAATAGCCAGCGGGAAGAGCACCGCAAAAGGCGCCGACAGCCAGAAAGGCGCCAACCCAAGATCCTGAAAATAGTTATCGCATTTTTAATGAAATGTTTACCTAAACGATCATAAGTCCGCTGCATCATAGGGCCATATCGATATCAAGGGCTCTCGGGCGAGCCCCTACAAGGCTCAAGTGTCTGTTTGTTCCGAAAACGGAATACGATAAATTTTAAATAAATATGCACAGATCCCGTACGCTAGACGTAACGCCATTTTCATCAGCGCGACCATCCGCCGGTGCACTCTATTAACGGTTGTCGTCTAGATAAGCGGATATTTACCCAAGCCATGCGCGTAAATGCCACGCATCAGCCATGGCGATCGTCCGGTTGAGAGCCGCTGATGACAGCTGCCGTGTCGGTCATTAGCGGTGTCAGAGGCTTATTGGGAAATAAGCGTACTTTGCAATCGATTATAAATGCATCAACGCAACGCCACGCACGGCGCCACCCCATCCACAGCTTGGCTCGTGTCGCGTAGTTAGTGTGCCAATCTCAGCACCGGCCTACTAGAGCCCCTTAATCATTCGTTGGACAACACACCCCTGAAGGTTCCCCTTTCGCCAGATGCGGGAACGCCGGATGAGTTGAGGAATTCCTGATTGGGAACCCGCTCCTGAACCGGTTCTTTCGTTGGAAGCTTTGCTAAATGTGAAAGGATCACACCGGTAAGCACAAACCGGTAAGTCCTCGAACCTGGTAAGTCCGGCATAATTAAATTTGGGAATTACATACTAGTGCGAGTACGAGCAGAGTAAGCGACAACCTGGAGGCTAGTAGGTAAAATGCTTTCCAGTTTACGATCCACTCGAAACAGATTTTGTTTAAATAACCGAAGCGTGCGCAGATGGCGCACTTGAGGTTTAAAGCTCTTCTCCCGTAGCTAGCCTGGTAGGCGGCTATAAAGCTAGATTAGAATCCGGCGATGCAGTTCAGGGGAGAACCTTTTTACGACCCTCTCAGGCAGACAGATACGTTACGGGCCTCTGATAACGATACCCCCCATTGATAACGTTGCAGCCAATGGATGCAGGAACTTCGTCAACGTACCTTCATCGGCGGTCAGCTCAAATGAGTCTCGTGCTTCTTCACGAACGGTTCCTTCAGCGGCAGTCGCGTTGTTGGGCACTAGTTGGGCCAGCACGGGCGAAGTCCACGCCAGAGCCGTACCGCCGCTGACTGCGGCCATACAAACTGCAACCGAAGAAGAGGCACAAACATGGTTACTCATTATTTCATTTAGGAGGCCCAAACTCAATTGGCCACACGGCACGCGGCGTAGCGCGTTCCGTCGGCGGTTACTTACTTCCAAGTGCCGCGATGAATTGGTTTCGCTTCGTCGTCGAACCTTGCCCCTCGGGGATCGGGTCGTAGAGCATGGGGTTGGTGGCCCCGGGAGCGTTGCTGCTCATGGTTCTGCTGTTCAGCAATTCCTATTTGGAGGGCAGTAAACAGTAACAGGTTAGTACACACATCCGCACCGTCTGTTCTTGGCCGCTCGATGGCCAGGCGATCCGCCAGCAAATCATCCGAACGAGAAATGTACACCACCTTGGTGTGATGTTGAGTGAAAATTCAATATTTAATCACTCATTACACCCATTTACGATGCGTCACGATACCGTTCCGGTTCGCCTCTTCTCTACGTTCAGTCATTCCTTGTGTACAGAGAAACGACGTGCTGCAAGTGCATGCGAAACTGCACTATAGCCCCATTAATTCCTGGCACGGGGGTGCAAAAGCAAAAAACCCGGGGGCCGGCAATCCATTACCAGTGACGAACGGACCGACCTATCATATGGCAACCTAACAGGAAGATCGGAACAGTGCAAACGGCGCACGGGTGTACGGGTTGTTTCCGATTCACAAACTTACATCGATGAGGAGAACCTAATGAGCGAAGGCCAACAAGCGGAACGTATTCTGGCAGTGCTAGTATCGGTCGTTAAACAGTTGTACATATTTGTTTTCGTATGGTGGAGTAGTGATCGTATTATTTGTAGGTTAACTTTCTTCAAAGATACACGATCGGTGTACGACACCTAAATAATAAAAATTACAACAAACTTTTAACAAAAATAAAACAGCAGTAACTTAGTATAAAAAATTATCTATCACGCGTATCCCATTCAGTGAAGAAATTCAAAAGGAGATGCTGATCCGATCGATTCCTTCCACTACCGATCGATTCAATTATTTTAATAAGAAATGGGAACTCCTCCTAGAGAAAATTGGGGTCCCATTTCTAGGAAACAACCATAAACTAACCGAATGCTCATATTTCCGTTAGTTATGTGTTTCGAGCAAACGAAGGCGTGAGCGGTCTGGTCCTCCTCCAATTGAGAAAGTAATCCGACACATTCCGGCGACCGCCGTCATCGTCGCGTGTCGCCGAGAAAAAAATAGGAAAACGGAATTTCCCGATCTGTCTGTGGGCGTTCGAAGAAGCGGCGCGCGTTTGCCCTTGGCGTAACCTCTAGCGTCCTCGTCGTTTTTCGTGGTGGAAAACTCGGACCACCCCTTCGCGCGGTACTATTTCGTTTGTTTACACAACCGGTAGTGTAATACGTTTGAGGATGGAAAAACCTTGCGATGCCGGGCAAAACAGACCAATGGATTATCAGCTGCACAGTGGCATTTGCTGGCTGTGGCGTATAGTAGCAAACAGCGGCGACTGTTGACATACAAACCGTGTGGCACTCGTTGGAAGAGATTTATTCGATTCTGCGACGGAGAATAGAGGTACTAATGAGCAGTGATAGTGGAAGTTGAAAACACAATAATCTAAATATTGTCCGTAGTAATTGAAACGAGTGTTGCTCGAAGGTCAACTAGTACATGTGTTCCCATGTGTCAGCTGGACCTGTGCTAGTCGAAACGTAATTTTCTATTCACGTGGATTCGATCGATGTTAAAAAGCGTCTTCGAAGCAATAGGCTGACCCTTTTCGATACCGTATTGATTGGCAGCTCGAGTAGATTCAATTAGTAAAATAAGAATTCGGCATTCCTTTCCATCCACCGCTTATCAATAGTTGGTGTGCCTATCAGTTCGCGGGATGCTGACAAGGCTCGTCCCGACGGGGCGTACCGAACGACCTGCAAATGTTTGCATAATGGCCCGCCCTGCCCATCACCGATGGCAATGAATTTCGCCCCTCATCAGCGTCTTGCAGTGCTGATTTGCGTTTTAAAAATATTCCTCGTCTCGTACGAAAAACAAAACCGACCCGCGTTCGACTGCGCCAAGATCGATTGCAAATCGTGGAGTGTTGAGGTCGACTAGGAAATTAAATGCAGCGCGCACCAAGCACTGTGTTACGTCCAGTCGGTGAAAACGAGAGGCACGGCTCTCAGGATATTCGAAAACAACCGATCCCGATCGAAACGGTACTAATCTCAAACAAATCGACACCGGCGCCAAGCCCTTCGATGGCGTCAGGATGAAGCAACATCTTCTCTGCTCTGCTAAGTTGTGATGTGATAACCCAACGAACCTACGCCAGGGCCTACAGTCTAAACATAGCCGAACTAATCGAACAGATTGATAAGACATTGGTGGGCATCGCGCCATTGCCCGATGCTCGATGTTACGAGTATGATTTGTAGTCACTTTGTGTCGGGATCGGATGATACGCGTTGTGCCTGATCGCTTGTGTGTAAAAATCGCGTGACAAATCCAACAACGACGCTGGGAACGGACACAATCTTCGCGTTTTGATCACACAGAGCTTCAGGGTTAAGAAGCTTATCGAATGTAATTGTCCTTTTTTTCTGTTGGAAGATAAAGAAACACCACGTTATTGTAAAGGGCCGGCACGCGGCAAATGCGTGGTGTGACCCGAATTCATGAATGGTTGGATAGTGACTCGAACTTCCACGATAAGACGGAACCAGGCTGTGTACTGCTGCGAGCATTTTTAAACTCTTTTTATGATACGTTTAATAAGCCCGCATCCAGCATAACATCTGAATTGGTAATCTCGGTTCTAGTCGAGATTTAAAACATCCCCGGCCCCGACAATGTGAGGGGGACTAACCGTTGAGCGATTGCTTGGCACGATGCCCTCCGGGCGTCACAGGACCCGTACTGACCCGACATTTTGATTAGCTGGAGAACCGGGCTCAGTGGCATTCCACAGGGCGCTTCGGTTGAAACTGGTTCAGTTTGCTTCATTAGTTTGCTGCCGCTTCGCTTCCCATTTGACGCCTGGTTTAACAAGTGAACCTTACGAGGACCACCCGAAGGAACGGTAAAGGGTGTTGGCATTGGGTGCACCATGAGTTGAGGCCAATAGTCAGTTCCCGCTGGCTAGCCAGGAAGTGCGATGTACCAATCGATCCGAAGTCGATTGACTCTCATCGATGCGCGTCGATCAATTGTTGATGCGCTGGGTGTAACATGGACTGAACTTTGCATTCGACGGCCAATTGCCTTGAACGTGCCGTGGAGGAAATTTAAATTTAAAGTTCTTCACTCCGTTAGCGCAACCGACCGAACAGTGTGGCACTTCTGTTTGTCATTCGGTACGGGGGTCGTAATGGTTCTTGCGATACGATTAAAAAATAAAGACCGAAAAAAAGAAATTATAAATGTCATGCGGATCTGGGTGTATTATCTGTGTTTTATCCGCACGCCCACAGCACAATGGCACACCATTTTGTTGCGATAAAAATAACGTTTATCAACCGTACTGACACGCAGCCAACGCATCTCGTGTTTTGTGAACAGAAACAGATGGTAAATATGGGCAGCGTGTGTCAACAAACCCCGAAAGAAACACACACCCCAAAAGACTCGGCAACTCGTTCAAATGGTGGTTGAACTGGTGGAAAAAGGCGTAAAATACGAGAACATCGCCCATCGATGGCACTCGGGTTTTTGGGTATGGATGGACATTTCGTATTGCGTTTGTTTATCGCGCGGATCGCGAGCCATCGTGTGCGGATCGTTTTGCGGCACACTGTTCACGTTTCGTTTGATACAACCGCTATTAAAATTCGACCGACCGGTGAGATCGCCTGTTTGCGCGCGACACTTTTTAATTAGAATCCACGTCGCGTCACGTCACGATTGACGAGTTTTGTGTGTTTTTCACTTTTACATAATGCACGGGGCATTAACACCCGATCGTTCGGACGTGTATTCACACTAGTCCGATCGATCAACGCCGTTAACCCGTTCGATCGTTGTCACCGCATCGCATCAAATCAAGATCGTGTGCCATGGTGCGAAATTACAGTGATTTTACAATCAAACGACCGCAGAACACCGGTCGACGTGCAATTAAAGCGCATTACCTCTGGTTCACCGGCGAAAGGAGCTCAAACTCGGGAGAGAGATGCACGGGCGAGGACTATACACACTACCGAGACCCGATCCGTGCGCGTGTTCGGCCAGTACTAACGGCCGCGGCGCGCCAATGGCGTAAGAAGCGTTGCGCGGATGGAAGTCCGCGAGCGAGCGAGACCGTCGACGAGACAGGACAGGCCGCGCACACACTCTAGCACCCCGCGCGGCCCACCCCCCTCGGGCCCTTAACCGCGCCCGTTCCCTGGGTGTGACATCCGAAATATGATAATCGCACGCGCGGCTAGGATTTCCATCACCTCCATCTCTCCCGAGTGACTGGTCCGCTAGCGTCGATCAAGCTGTTCTATCTCTCTTCGTTTCTTGGAGAGCTCTAGCAAGAGTCACAGATGTATTCTAGCCGGATTGGCTAAACTGTGGATGGTGCTAGGGTTGCTCAAAAATTATCTAGAACCTAATGGTAACTTTTGTCCTGATTACGTAATTAGGCTGAAATCGGGCTATATTAAAATACAAAAATCGTTTCCCCACAGTTTTCTATGAACTCACAACTACGTCCCTCGCAATAGGCGTCTGATGCGAAACCCGGATCGGAGCCGGTTTACTGGTGATCTTCGTCTGCTTCCTGCCCGCCCGCAAACCCTGCCCCAGTTACTACTCGGGTGTAGTCTGTAACCTCGCCCGCGTTGACTCTAATCTTCTCGAGAGCGACCGGAAAGAAAAGAAGGGGAATCTGGAACTGGTTTCTTGGTCGCCAGCGTGACCCGAATATTGGCAGCAAACCGTGGCAATGGTTTGTGTCAACCGAGAATGAAAGTAAATGCCGATGGCGAAAACAAAAGCAAAAATCCTCGAATCGCGAAACGTACCGAGATGATAAATGTCCCGGGGTCTTGGGGGTTGTGTTTCGTTTTCGTCTTGCCGGCGGCCTTGTATAGAACGGAGAGCGAAGGAAAGTGACGCGTTATTGGAATCAAATCAAAATTAACACTTTGGCCGCGCAGAACCGGAATCTGAAAGCGGTTTCAATTGAAAACCGGTTGCAATTGTTTAATTTGAGACAATTTTGCGTCACCAGAGAACCACATGAGTGGAAATTTGCTCCCGGTGGACACAAAAACTATTGACAACATTTTTCTTCTTTGTTGTTATTGCTTAGTTCGTCATGTCCACCAAACGAAAATATTTGTAGCATCGGTGAAGTGGAATTTGAATTACATTAAGGTAACTTTTACTACCAGTTAACTATTGTACGTTGTGCTAGTAATTTTTTTTTTTTTTGGTTTTACTTCACAACTGAACTCATAACAGAATTTTATTGATCACAATTGGCGCCCAAAATATAACAAAAGGGATTTGATTAAATAATAATGTTTTTGGAAAACATTATTAGGTCAGTCATCCACATGCGTTACAGTCGAAGTATGGTCTCGGATTTAACCAATTGCTTGAGGTGCACAGTGCAAGCCTTCCAACAGGTTTCTAACGTCCTCAAACACCCATCATCATCAACACCCTAACCGGTGACTGTTTTCCGAGCATAACATTTTCCATCGTACGATTTTTCTCCTCACCGAGGAGCAACGCGAGAGAACATGCGCCCCAAATATGTTTCCCCTTCTATTAGTTGCAACTTCCCCTATCAGGGTCACATCCTGATGCCTTCCGTGGCTTGGCACGCGTCCTCGCGGACCGACGAAATGACTTTCACTTGTTATTGCTAGTACACAGCCGGGGTCAGTCCCACGGCCGGATCGAAGTGCGTAATAGTACAGAACTTGGCTGAGGTTTTTGCTGACGGTTAAGTAATTTAATAAATTATTTCAACTCCAATTAGGAGGTCGTACTTCAAATCACAGAATTTCGTTTCCTAACTCTAAGTGGCCAAGGTGCGTCCTGCGACCAATCTATCATCTGTGAGCTGATATCACTCTCACACGGTGTCATCATTATCACCAACTGCGCCGTGTAAGTCCTACGTCAAGTTCTTTCTGTGACACAAGGAATGCTCTCGATTTCGACACTATTGCATAATATGATCGGATAAAGAGTTTCACCTTCTTCAGACGTTGCAATCGATTGTCCCAGGCGTCCGCCGACAGTGGTGCGGGGAGAGTCGCGAATATGCTCCCAACTTTCACTTATCACTTTGGGAACTACGGGAAACGCGAGCTGTTGCGTGGAGATTTCGTTTGTCCCTGTCTGCGGGAAGCCACTCCTAGGACACTTTTCGGTTATTGCACCTGTTTGGATCTGCAGCCAGTCGGTGACTGACGGTGATGCCTCTCCAAGGCGAGTGTCCGTGTTCTATGCTTCAAGGCGATCGATATTTGCACCGCTGATGGCAGTTTTACATAAGACCACGATCCCACGCCAACAGAGAAAGAGGGAGAACTCTCCTCCTTCTCGTGGGCTTCCTGACGTCAGGAGGTCGCCACACCTACACTACCACTTGAAGCGAAGGTTCGTGTGTTGGTTCGTGTCCTGCCTGCACGCCACGGATGGGTATTGTATCGTAAGGGCGAGAACTCACGTGGTCGTTTTGCACACACCCTTTGGCTGACGAGACCATGAATGAATGTGAAAAGAACGATCCGAACGAGGAACGGAAGGGATGGAATGGATGATAAACCCAGCATAATTTACGCACGTTTCCGGTTTTGTGGGGCGCACAAGATTACAAATGAACAGAGAGGGAAGGAACGGACGACAATCGCTGCTACAACCGTTATTTAATTGTCGTGTTGCTCTGGCAGAGGAAATCTTTCGTCATTTTCTGCTCATATGGGCAGGAAATTGAATTATAACTGCTTCGCGTCATTACAATCGAATAGTGAGGTCATACTGTCTAACGACTGCAAGAACATAAGCTTCAAGTGTGGATGGATGTGTTTGAAAAATTATAAAAATACTCTATTGTATTTTAACACTAATTGCCAATGCTGTTAAAATGATTACAAAATCAGGAAAAGAAGAACATTCGTGCCTCATAATCATAATCAAATTTGATGCTGTATCGATAAACCTTTTGACATGCTTTTGATATTCTCGGACCTTCTTCGGAACATGGGTCAAACTTTTCATTACATGCTCATTGGTTTAGACAAACTGTACAGTAACAAGGAAAACACTCGGAACAAGGAACAATGAAAGAACAAGTTCGAGAACGGATAAGTCCAAAATTGGTTGTATTGCAGAAGAGATTCAGGGCCATGAATTGACTAAAAACACTGTATTAAAAACATAGGCAATGGAAAAATTACTATCGATTTTTAACTATTTGATACAACAAAACAATGACATTAAAATTGGGGGGGCATGACATTAAAATTCAAATTATTATCTCGAAGTTGGAGGCAAGGGAGAACGTTTCCATTATCTGTGACAAAATAATAAACAGACAAAATAAAAAAAGAAATAGGTTTGTTTGATAATGAACAGCTGTATGATTGTGTGCTCTTTCGATTTCGTTGATAGATTCGACTCCATTGCCTTAGAGGTTTCAGTGTTACTCATCTTGATGCTTGAAACAAACGGTAGACACATAATAACTGTATTTCGGAAGGGCTAAAATCCTATTTTTAAACTCCCATCAACCTTATGAAACATAACAACATGTGGCATACACAGTTCTCTGCCGAAAGCGCATCTGGGATGGAAATGAAAATGGTACTAATACAGCCGCCAGATCGTTTAGCATTTGAAGCTGTTATTTCTTTCCAACGTACGATGAGCTGCACCAGAAAGTTGTTTATTATTTCAATTTGACCTACTGCACTGTATTCTGAATATGGTTTACGTTACTGTCGGCGGTTTGTTAAACTATTTGGATGTATGCCAGTAGTTATAAAACACATGTCTTGAGGCGGGATAATTTTGGAAGTAAGTTTTCCTTCCGCATAGCCTTTACCGTGACCTTCGGCAGATTGATGGACTGCACAGTAAATCTTGTACAGGAAAACCGAACGAGATTCCCGCTGATCTGCGGGCTGATGCAACAAATTTACGTGTTGTGGAACACGAAGCAGCAACCTCTAAATGTCCTTGTTGTTGCCGGCATGTCCTACATAAGCCGTAACCATGACCGATAGGCGAGTGACGAAAAGCAGGTATCTTTTTGTGAGAAAAACTGCTGGAAGTAGGTGAGTCAAGGAAAAGCTGAATTTCCCCTCCTCGGTCCTTTATTTACTCTGAGAAAACGTGCGTAGTAGAAATGACAACAATTTCCCCGCCATGTGCTGGTGTGTTGGTTAAGAACGATACTACAGAACAGTTCCTCGGGAAATAACAAAAGCCGGCTTTCTGTACGAGACGTTTAAAGCAAACATGTCGCCAAGAAGGAAAAAAAAACATGGCGCTGTGCCAATAAACCGCAAATTACCCCTTTCCTCTCAGCCGTCCGCATCTAACGTCCGTAGGTTGTATAAATAAAACAATTGTTACGCACAAGGCGAAGGCTGACCGGTAAGAATGCGTAGCTAAGAAAACTCTGTCTCGCTGCGAGCCCCCCACATTGAGCAAAAGGAACGCGATTTCAGCGTCTACAAGGAGCAGGGATGGCAAAATACACAAAGTTGATGCCAACGTGTGGCTATGCTCGCCAAACTTCTTTTCGCCAAGTCGCGAGAACAGCTTAAGCATGTACAATGTTTATCCCGACGATCTCGGGCCCTTGTCCTTTAAACTTCCTTCAAAACGTTTGCTCTTTACGTTCGCGCATTTCTTTTCGGTATGCGCAGTTCAAGGCCCAACAACGTGATTAGCTACTTAACTTGGTTGATGAACAAGTTCCACGTGGGCGAATGAATGAAACATGATTCGTTTGCCATGGTTAAGTTTAGTATTGCACCTACTCAACAGAGAGTATCATATTGTTTCATCTATCATTGATTAATTTATTGAGTCTTATTATCATGGTCTTTTAAATTGGCTTTTCATTCGTTAATATTTGAAGTTCTTGTCAAATCGCTTTTATTTGCAGTTTTTATCTTACACTTATCTTATTGTTGATTTCCCGAGAAAAGCATTGCCAATTTAAAAAAAGGCATTTTTAAGGCCGGTCCAAACGCTGCGATCTGCAATGCAATATCGCATGAAGTGACATCTCCGGAGACGTCATAAATGTCACTGCCGCGGGTGGAAATCTGAAGACTCGACATGCAATTTGTGAACAAATTTCAAAACAGGGTCAGTTTGTCGGTTGGACATGTTGGAATCAGCCATGGAAGCAACACTGTGTTGGTTTGCCTTACCATTGTGCTTTTCGGTTAAAAAGCGAAAAAAGAACGTGCGAAGAGGTTACAGTGTCGAGGAAATTGCTTTTAAATGGCATCGTATGCCTCCGCCTTTTTATTCCGATCACTATATTTTTTATTTTTTAGTTGCCAAAGACATGGCAGACTTTCGTAAATTTTTATAAATTCAGTTACACACTTTCGCGAACGTTGACGAAGCGTCCAAAATATAAATAAGAGGCCAAAACAAAACATCAACAAGTCAACCGACAAACTGACCCTGTTTTGAAATTTGTTCACAAATTGCATGTCGAGTCTTCAGATTTCCACCCGCGGCAGTGACATTTATGACGTCTCCGGAGATGTCACTTCATGCGATATTGCATTGCAGATCGCAGCGTTTGGACCGGCCTTTAGTTTGTAACTTCAATTCCCTGCTCCGTGTGCTGTGCGAGCGTGCCCCGTGCCAACGATGAATCGATGAATCGCTCTTTCGTCGATCAAAATAGAATAGCTGGATTTGACGTTTGGTTGTTTTGTTTTGATTATGCATTTTGATTACGCCGACGGCACTAACACCATCGCAGATTCGCGCTGGAGAACAAAATTGAACGTATCGCAAATTTGGCAGGTTGTTATCACGGCGGAACCGTGAAGTGCTGTGACTACGGTGAAAGGAATTTATCCACCACCCTTAGCACGATAACGATAATAGGAGGTTTTGAACGTGAATGTTACACTGTTCCGTCCTGAAGAAAAAGCGGATATCGTATTACACTCATTGCTATCGCGATGACTACGTGGATTCAGAGTTAGTCACCGAAAGATTTAGAAACACAAACCTTGGAGCAGTCAGATTTGGAGGTTAAAAACTCAACGTCGGGGTTCACGTACTATAGATGCAACGTCGTCCGGTTGGCGAACCTGTTAGACAATGTTTAAAATCGAATCCTACATCACACCCATCATCCTTAGCTACGTGGACAAGTACGTGAAGAACATCCGTCCCGAAGACTCGCAGGTGTCGCTATGGGGTGGCGAGGTAATGTTTCAAAATCTCGATCTAAAGCTCGACGTCCTCGAGGAGGAACTGCAATTACCGTTCAACTTTCTGTCCGGCCACATCCACGAGCTCTCGATACGCGTACCGTGGACGAAGATAGCATCCGAACCGATAGTCATTACGATCAACACCATCGAATTTGTGCTGAAGCTACGCGACACCAATGAACGGAACCTGCCCAAGAAGGATCCCCTGCGGAAGGGGAAAAGCACCGAAGAGGCCCCTCCGCCCGGTTATATGGCTTCGCTGATAAGCAAAATTGCGAACAACATCACGATCCGATGCCATAACGTAATACTGAAGTATGTGGAGGAAGACATCGTAGTGTCGATGAACATCCAGCAGCTCTCGATGGAATCGGCCGACTACCTCTGGAATGCGGCTTTTATCGATTTGTCCCCGACGAAGGTATCATTGCGGAAGCTAATCAACATCGTCGACCTTACGATATGTTTGGACAAACGAAACTCGGCAGGCAAAATCGAGGTGTGCCAAGAACCGGTCCTGTACCGCAGTACGTTAGAAGTGCGTATGCTCGTACGGTACAACGTTTCATCGCAGGACCGCTCATCGCTAACGCGGATCGATGTACACTCGAAGTTTCTCGACATCAACGTTTCGTCACAGCAGTTCCCGATGTTGATGCGTTTGTTCGATTTGGCACTGGCACTGAAGCAAGGAAAGATCAAAACCGAAGCCGCTCAACCTGCGTCTGACGGCAGTCACGAGTTGGAGGATGAAGCCGGGCAGGAATCATTTATTGCATGGGCGTGGAACTTGTTGCCTTCCTTTTTTCCCGAAGAAAACGAAAGCGATCATTCGGAGGAGCATGACTTTCGGATACTGCACGCGGGCGTGTATATCGATCAGCTGCGAATGATCTTCAAGACGCAGGAACTCATTGGCGACGGTCTTGTGGGTACGACCAAGAAGATCAAGTACAGTCCGATACTGCACTTTGATTTTCACAATTTCTACGGTGAAATGATCGCTTGCGGCATGAAATGGTTCAATGTTACCCTCGGTATTTCGCGCGTTCAAGTTCAATCGCTGGAAGACTGCCCTTGCGGGCAACGGGTATCCGTCAAAGAAATCTTCACATCGACGGAACTCCTACCAGTCAGTGAGGAATGTCTTCATTTGCAGAATTCGTTCTTCAGCGATAGCTCGGGAGGTAGTCGCAAGTACAACGTAAATTGGAACTATCACTTAAGCACCTACAATCAGGAGTATTTACTCCAGAAATCACCGGCGATTGCAATCGACATCATCCACGAGGTGCAACTGCCGGACGATCGGCGAACGTCGGAATTCGGAAGTGACCTGGAGTTTAGCAACCTTGCCGAAAAGTACATGATTCGGGCGTATGTCGGGAAGTTCCGAGCCGTACTCTGTGCCGACACTATCCACCGCTTTAGGACTCTGGCTTCGTATAAGGATTTTTACGAATATTCCCCATATTACGAGGAGAAGCCAATGCCGACGTTGCCACAGCTGCCACCTCCTTCGGCAGAAGATTACGACGCACTGATGAGTGAAATTCCGCTGCGACAGATTCACATAACATTGCAGAACCCTACGATCGAGTTACATTCCTTCGATCACGGCACGGACCAGCGATTGATCGTATCACGCAAGCAAAGCCTCGGGAAACAGGCACCACTTTCACGTCCATCACTTCGCCTGCAGCTGAATCGCGTAGAGTGTAACATTCTGACCCCACTGTACCCGAATCGGCTGGTTTTTACCACATGTCAGCTGCCAGAACCACCAGCCAAGCTGTTCGATGCGTGCTATCAATCGATTTCGGGTAATTTGGAACGATTGCAGGTGAAACTGTTACATCCCTTGGAAGAGGTATTTGAAGCAAGCGTCTGCTCCGCGGTCAGCATGAACTTTCAGCAACGCGTTCTCATACATCCGACCCTATGGCCAAACCCTGAGCTTAACAAAGTGGAACAAAATTTAACCGTTACCGACTTGAAAGCAATCGCCAATCCACTGCAGGCGTTAACCGTCTCCTCGATCGTCCAGTCATTGTTAACACAAGAAACCGCCGCACGTAGCTACATTGATTTAGAACACATTCCCGCAGAAACTTCGCTGCCCCAACAATCGTTGGCGACTGCAGATTTGCTGCTTTCGTACGTTCACCTCCGAAAGGTCGAAGCAGAACGTACCGAGTGTTTTAAGCTGGTCGCTCGTAGCCTGAAGCTTCTCACGTACCAGGATGCGAATGTTCGTAGAGAAAAATCGCTTACCGCCCTCTGGCCCGACCATTCCACAGATGAAGACTTTCTGACCGTCATCTTTCAACTTCCCAAATCGTTTGACTTCAGCATCGAACATCCACCGCTACTGTATGCGAAGTTGTTGGATCTAAGTTTCAACTTGGATCCGAACTTCCTTGCCTTTCTCACTCTCTGGCAACAGGCTGTGCTCGCTGAATGGCAACCGTTTTCAAGCCAACGGGCTCGGTTGACTTCCGGCTTGACCAAGCAATCGTTACATGCGCCGTCTGGAAGCATCAGTAAGAAGCAACATTCCATAGCAGCAACCTCCGTCCATTCGAACTCGGACAAGGCTGGTCGACCCACGGGTGGTCCTGTCGCACTACCGTGTGCTACGTCGACACTAGGCGTGGATGAAATGGACCAAAACGAATCCAATGCGAGAGAAGAGACCGGAACCCAGGTGGAAAATGGAGAGTTTTGGACACGACTGGCGAAGAGAATCATCTTTCACCTGGAGGTTAGCCATTTCACCGTGTGTCTTCCGGTGAGAAACATAATCTTCCACTCCACGGACACGCTTGAGGATGAGTTTGGTGAAAATGAAATTTTTATGCTCAAGTAAGTGAGGAACCACCAAAAAGCTTAAACTAGTATCTAAATAATATTTTACTCGCGATTTGTTTTTTAGACTTCCACTGATCACCGTGAACTCCGCCTTCAAATGTCAAACACTCTCCAGTTCGATTACCCGATTTCCGATCAGCATTGCCAAAAGCGTTTGGCCATCGGAGAAAGACAGCTTCCCGTGGACGATTTCGCTGGCCAATGCTTCGAGCTGGACGTACCAGCACGGTGAAATGAACAAGCTGCTGGACGAAACGACGACAAACATTTCGATGGTGCTCAACTTTAATTCCGAAACTGCCGCAACGGTCCCATCGTCAGTCTGCTTCCACGTCGATACGTCACCGTTTCGCTTAACGGTGCTTAAAGAGCAGCTTGCTCTAATACGCGATACAATTGATCGGCTGATGTGCTTACCGATGCTGCAGTCTAGGGTGTCAGCGAACGGCCGAGTGGCGGCTGTCGGTGGCAAAACGGAATCAAAGCATCAGTTTCTCGAAATCGCCCCACTCTCGGGTGGCAGCTCGATCGCGGCGGCAGATCTGAAGGAGTTTCTCGACCTGACGCACAACTCGAGCGGTGGCTCGGAAGAAACGCTCAAAGATAACACGGCGACACGCGGGGATTGTGCCATTATGCCGTCACTCTGGTTGCAGTGGACATTCTCGAAGCTCACCGTAAGCTGTATTACGCGCGACGAGCAGCACAGGGAGCGCATCAAGCTAACGGTAGAGTTTGAAGACATTATTTACTCCCTTGACAAGCAGGAAGTGTACTCGCAGGTGAAGGCTAAAGTCGGTTCCATGAGTGGTACATGTTACGAGTGGAGCGACACCCCGAAACCCGGCTGGTGTCGCAACGAGGCACTTGCGATAACGGTCCAAACGGGCGATTCCAGTGAATCGAGTAAATCGACCGGCACCGATACGTTCTTCAGCATGACAGTCACCCGGGCAGAAACGCAAAATGTCCACTCGAAGTGGGATGCGATAAAACGGTCGCGGGAGCACAACGAAACGTTGGTCGAAGTGTTGATCAAAATGGAGCAAATAGATCTGCGATTGGACCTCGAATTGTTGGGTGAATGTTTGAAAATGGTACACGCTTTCCGTGCCCCCGATACTATCGAGGATGCTTCTAATACTACACCCAATAACGGCCCACCATCATCCGTGGTTAGCGTAAAGGATTTGCCGCTCATCCTGTTTGCCAGCAAAGGAATAACGGTGTTTCTACCTCTTCGTACCCGTTCGCCCGATAGAAGCGTACAGAGAAGTCCTTGTTCGGTCTACATTCTGAAAGTTACCTCCATCACCGTACACCACAACGTGGAGAATCCGATCTGCCGTGTTCCGTTACGTCCGGACGTGTACACGAAGGCAGCCCAAATGCGCATCTTGAACGTGCCGGGCTCGAAGATTGAGGATCGCCAGTACGAGCTTCTGCTGAAAGAGATCTCGCTCAGTACGGGTGTTTGGGAAGATGTGGTACGATACCTGCAGGAGCAGCAATCGTCCACCACTCATCACGACAATCCAGCCTTCGAGTGGAACAATCTTCAACAGGGCGTGCAACGAATGTCTCACTTCGAAGTTGTGACCGTTTTTAAGGAATTCAACTTTTCCATCATCTACGCACCATGCATCATCTACAAGAACGTGCTGATTTGCAGTCTGGCGATGGAATTGAACTGCATGTCGGACCTACTGATCGATGTGGATCTCGAACAGTTATGGTTGGTGCAGAAACTCCTGCAAAAAGCAAACGAAATCAATGCGTTCCTGTTTCCTGCACCTACTTCGCGGTCTTCATCCATCGTTACCACAATACCGTGCTCGAGAAGCAGTAGTACCGTCGTTGAAACCGCCAGTGAACAGCAGAACAGTACTGGCTCCGCGAAACCCATCGTCACCGAGGATGGTAGCAGGGAGTCGGTAAAATCGTACCGCGACTCAGTTCCGTCCTCCCATCGTCACCGCAGAACAAACTCAAAGTTATCGAGATGCGAGGAAGATTCCGGGCTTGAATCTTACCGCACGTCGGATGGCAAACGACCTACTTCTAGTAGCAGTCGCCGGAGCGGCCAGCGGCAGCGCAAGATTTCTTCCATATCATCGGATAGCAATGCAAAATCCAGCAACCGCAGCAGGCCGTCCGTTGCCCAGCAAAATCCAATCATCCCGTACGAGATATGTTTCCTCGGTGGCTACTTCAAAATTAATCTCCACGAGCGTGGTCGCATCGACGGACCGACACTGCGATTGTCTTTCGCTCAACCGAACGCCCTAGTGTCATTGAATTTGCTCGAACGGGTGCTGCAACTTTCACTGTTCGATGTAACGATCGCGGTGGGTGATGAAAATGTCGTTAGAACCCTAGCTGGCGAACCGGACGAGCTCGGCATTCCGCAACCGTTCGTGAAAACTCGATTCGTAAACAGTCACACCAAAAAGAGCAGCGAGCTACGGGTTGCCTTTAAGAGGCCCATCAAATGTACCGTTTGTCCCGGTAAAACCACGCAGTTGATCGAACTGGCGGGTGTTTTAAGTGAAATTTTTAACCCTCCACTCGGTTCTCGCAGTGATCGTGCGACGGGAACCGCAAGTCCACTGCCAAAACCGGTGCTAAGTAGAAACAAGTTCCGTCTGATACGGTCACAGCTTTTTGATGTCGAGAAAATACAGATCGAACTAGCGCAAGTTATGCTGCACTTAGTAAACGAAGAGGATGGCGGTGATCGCACTCCTTACAGCATGAAATTATCGTTCTCCTCCGTGGAATCCTCCATCCGGATACAAGAACGCCCAGAGCGGATCATATTCTGCCTGGATATGGGCGAATTAATGCTCGGTTCAGGAACGTTCGTGATACTGCACCCGTTTTCATTCCAACTGCAACTGACGATCGCCCAAGAGTACTGGAAGCGCGATCCTCTAGTGCAAATAAAGCTAAAATCGTCCTATCTACAGCTGGATTTAAGTCCAGATTTGTTCACACAAGCAACAGTCATTCAACAGCAAATGGAGCGTTTGCTAGTGGCGGGAGAATCGAAAAAAAAGTCATCCACCAAAAACAAAGCGAAGTCGGTGGGTAGTGCCAATATGACGCCAAGTCGTGAACTACTCATACCGATCGTACCGCCACGCTTGGAAGGGAAAAGATCGAAGGGAATGCAGGAAGAACACTACCAGGATGATTTAAGGTAAAGAAGTTGCAAAGTGAGGAGCGTTTATTGTAGTTCGTAATGTTTTGGGTTCTTTTTTCAGAGCGGGTGCGTTCCAGTTTATCGAATCGATGAAGATTAACGAACTACCGTTACCGTATCAGATAAAAATCATTAACCGTGAGGTTGGCATCATTTGCTGGCGATATCCGCAACCGAGGGCACTGCACCAAGTAATCGTCTATCCTGTTCCGATGAATGTAAGTGAAGGCTTCCGTTGCAGGGTGCATGTTCTGACGTTTAACTTGTTCTCTCCGTAGACTTCCAAATCTGTGAACATTCAGTGTAAGCTCGAGCACTATTCGGAAATTAATTCAAGCTTCGTGGAAGTTTGTCAGTTTACGCTTTCGGAAAATGATAAAACATTGCTCAGACTACCAACACGCAAGATTGCCTCGGCCATTTGGCGCATCGTAATGACGCAGAATGTAGTTTACGAGGAAGGATCTTTACGGGCTACGTCACACTCGGAGAGGGGTGAAAGATCCGATGGGAACGAAGACAACGACGGTGACGTCCGTGAAGCTCCTGGGAGTAGCCGTGGTTTATTTAGCACCATCACCGATGTGCTATCGGATAGTACGTACCTGGCGGGGCAGCGTGTGGTCAGTTTACCATATCGGCTGCATCCGAAGATTTTCGTGGCTTGCATGCGTGTCGACTCAATGTTCAGTGCCGACCTCGTGCCGAACGTGGACTCCATTGTGGATCTCAGCCCGGTGCAGGTGAATTTGTTCAACTGCTTCCGGTTCGACACCCAGCGGAAGCTACCCAAGCCGTTCGAGCGGTACCGTATCTGTCGGGAGACGGCCGAATTCGGAGCGCACAAGTTTATGATGCTGAATGTCCGACGTATGCGTGGCCAGTGTTCGATTTACGATAGTTTGGACGTGTTTGTCAATGCGGAGCTAAATCTGCGCTGTGATTTGCTGGATTACAATCATTTCACGTTCGAGAACGTGGTGGAAGTGAGCAACCTGAAGGCGTATAGCTGGATCTCGGACACCGCACTAGAGGTGAAAACCATCTCCGACGATATCGCCGTACGATACGGACCTTCGGTTGGTTACAATCTTGCTGTTGCACAACGGCTATGGAATGGAAGTGGAGATGTGTCCGCACAGGAAGCGCTCACACTGTACAGCAAGTACATCGTGTGCAATCGGACACAGGTGGTGCTAAAATTCGGACAGGTCGACACGCCAGAGATGATCTTCCTCGCACCCAACGAACTGTGTCTCTATGCTTTCCGAAGCTGCCGCCATCGGCAGCAGTTGCAGATTTACTTCACCGAGGGCACAACGCAAATAACGACCGAACCGTTCGATGTATCCACCGAAGGGCTCCGTCAGGTGACGGTGCAATCCATCTTCGAAGAAGACATGATTGACGAGCGGATGCTACTCGTTCGCGTAGAAAGCCTTTCCTCGGGCACTCAGTGCAGCGTAACGATAGAGGGACAAATCAGCTTCTGTAATATGACCGCACAACCGTTACGCTTCCAATATCGGTACTACAAAATCATCCCAAACAGTGAGCGTAACTACACGACGAGCAGCTTCGTGGTCGGTCCGTCGGGTGACAGTCTGAATCTGTTTGCTGCGGCCAACAATCGCAACCAGCAAAGCATCAACATTGCGATCGAAGGTGAAGCCGGCAAGGTTAGCTGGTCGGGTGACGTTCCGTTGCGGGAAATCATGAACGGTGGTATGATGCCGTACCTGGTAAAGGTGCCCAGTGCAACAATCACTCGCGAAGGCTACCTCAGCTTTTGGGTTCGAATTGTGCGCGAAAAGATTACTGAAAGCAGACAATCCAACGCGGCCACTGGAGAGGCATTGGAGCGGGTGCTCGTGATCGTGTGGCCTTTATTTATGATTGAATCATTTCTAACGGTTAACACGACGGTAAGTGATGGTGGGTTTTGAGCACATTCTCCAGCGTTAACCTATTTTTCGTTCCCTGTAGGCCTACGAGGAGAAGATCGATCGAACGTTTTCGGTCTACGGTCAGGGACAGCGAAGGCAGCTCGATCTCGCCGGGACCAACTCCGATGAGCATGAACTCACGTTTCGAATGGACTTTAACTCGCTGCATGGCGAAGATAAGCGCAAAGCATTGCTATCCTACCGGCTGATCGATGGAAAAACGTTCTTCCAGGTACCCGCTCGTTTACGTAGCGTTGAAGCAGCCCTCGCGGCACTGAAAGCGGACCAATGTCACAGCGGTTGGCCGTGTTCGCGTGAGGAAGAGCTGCGTTGCCGGCGAGAGAATTCCATTCAGGAGGCCACGTTTCCACTCTACCGCTGCTCGGCAGCATATGAAATGTCTTGCTGCCTTATGCTCAGCATTGCCCCGTGGGCACTGTTCATCAATCAGCTCGACTGCGAAGTGCGATTAAGGAGCGGGAACAGTAACGACACGAACATCATTGCCCCGAACAGCATCATCATGCCGGTCCACGTGGAGACGGGCTTCACGCTCGAGATGCATGTCGGTCTTAATCAGCAACTGCAGTCGGATTTCATTCACATCCATGCACCAGATTCGACCCAAAGGCAGACCGCTACCAGTTATGCCGTCCTTCCACTGGACGGCGCGATCGACATCAGTATTCGCAACGAAAGTGGAGTAAGTCGATCAATATTGCCTAAACTTTAGGATATTTTATTTATCGGATTCTGGACAAACGTAATTTCACTTGTTTCATTTATATTGGATCATTCATGAAGATGCTGTGGGGAATGCGTTCAATTTAAACTGTTCTTACATTTTTGCCGTCGTCTTTGGAAACACGAAGTCTGGCTTAACGGCTTTAACTGAATCTTTAAACACCTGCAAAACACGATCGACCCGCTCGCTCGTAGCGTTCTGACCCATCAAGCCAATGCGAAACACTTGCCCGGCGGTCGGTCCCAGACCACCGCTAATCTCGACACGGAACATTTTCATCGCGTACTGTGCAACCTGCAGCCAGTCGACGCCCTGCGGCACACGAATCGTGGTCACCGTTGCTAGCCGATCGCGCTCATCAGCGTAAAGCTCAAAACCAAGCTCTACTAGACCATGGTACAACCGTCGGGCGCAGTCTTGATGTCGGCTGATGAGTGAAGGAAGCGATTCTTCGCACGCCAACGCAATGGCTTCACGCAAACCGTACAGCAGAGTTGATGAAACCGTGTGGTGGTAGCTAAACCAGGTGAAGTATGTGTAAGTTAGAGAGAGAGAAAGCGTGATTGCAGAGAACGTGATCTTTTCGGCATTACGCTCGATCGCGGCTTACATGCGTGGTCTTCCGAAGCAGCCCCAGTAATCTCCGATGAGCGATAGGTCCCAGTAGTAAACCTTAACCTTCGTCTGACGGCGTAAATATCGCTCACTAGTGGTAGATTCCATCGGTTATCAGACGATGGTGCAGCAGATGAAGAGTCGAAAAGAAGCACAAAAAAAGACGTTCTTTAAACTTTAACTAAATAGCGGACCGTTGATAAGACGGCTGTTTTGTCGCTGCGTCTCTAGCGGACTTACACTGCGCGATGGTTGAAGGAAATCGGAGTTATTCCCGGTGGTGCACCGAGTACTTTCTGCGAACCAGTGTAAACGGCATCGATCTCCCAGCGGTCCATCTCGAACGTTGTACCGCCGAGCGACGCAACGGTGTCCACGATCAGCAGACAGTTGTTTTCGCGGCAAAGAGGACCGACACCTTCCAGACCTTGCAGGACGCCGGTCGAGGAGTCCCCTTGCGTCAGAAACAGTACCGCTGGCCGGTGGGTTCGGATGGCTTTACGAATCTCGTCCAGGGTGAGCGCCTTTCCCTGCGCTGCGCGGACCATTTGCACGTCCGCACCGTAGCGGGAAGCCATATCAGCCGCCCGGTCTCCCCAGTGACCGGTGTGACCGATTAGCACTACGTCACCGTCTTCGAGCAGATTGCACAGTGTCGCCTCCATACCGCCGTGGCCCGAAGCGCTCAGACAGAAAGTGGCCGCGTTACGTGTCTGGAAGAGGTACCGTACGCCCTCTTTGATGTCGTCCATGATCTTCAACGTTTCTGGGTGCAGGTGGCCCAGTATGGGGCGACTCATGGCATCGAGCACGCGTTGCGGAGCATTCGAGGGTCCCGGTCCCATCAGCAATTTGTCCGGTACGACCAGCGGTTCGCGTAGGACCGCCGGTGCGCTTACACGATACTCCATTTCTACAAGCAGCAAGGGAAAGCCTCGGAAACAGAATCCACCACCGTTGTGATCACTTTCACTATATCACCGACGACGTCGTCGATTGTCGCGCGATAGCCGACTGAACGACACAATTTACCCACGGACCGGTTTTATGTGCCCTTTATGTTCCAAGTCGATCCTCTCACTCATACACGGTCTATGCGGTTAGTTTGCGAACGTTCTGCAACAGAACCAACTGTTTAAGCCACCCTATCGCTCTATTATATACGCTCAAATGATGTCTTATCAGCTAGACAACAGTGGTGCGTATCTCTTGGAAGACACTTCGACGAGGGAGACCTAGTCAACTCACAGAGGCACGACAGCGCCATACACCGTCAGACGGTGACGACGGTGATGAGTTGCTGTTCGTTTCACGCACGTATGTCGCGTGGCTCCACTGCGTTTGGAGGCTGGCTTCACGCGAAGTGCTCGGCACGGTATTTGTTAGCTGAATGTAAATATTTGCATTTTCATGAGCCAAGCGCAATCTGTTTTTCTTTTTTAATCAATTGAATTCTTTTTATCTTTTCTTAACGGACAAAGCCGTATTATCAGCATTTCGTTTTGCTTTTGCTATTTAAATGCCAAAATATCCGTTGTGGCCATTTCAATAATTGGAACGATTGGTTTGATCAACTAAAGTGCAGTTAAACCCAGTTGCTTTGATGTTTGAAAATGCCTCCCTTTCATCGATGCATCATTTCCAATTCGAAAGATGGCTCCCTGGCACTGTCAGACACTACTTTCATTCTTAAATATTAAGTAGATGAATATACGACTTTTCCCCTCTTTCAAAGGGAAGCGGTAAAACAATGTTTAAAAATATTGTCTAAAGTATTCCAAAGAATATTAGTAACGGTATCTACTGATTTGCCTCAGTAAAACATCGTACCACAGCGACATTGAAAAGTCAATGCCCTTTCTGGCTTATTTATCTTCCGCGCCTTCCTTTTCTTGTCGTTTACTGAACTTGCTTCTGGGTGTGGTTTTTGTGGTTCGTAGGTCATGGTTTGTTGTGGTTCGTAGGTATGTTGAAAAACGTGCCTTATTTTGCAGACTATTCCGTCAGACTTTTCCCACGCACATCATTCTTTCAACAACTTTAAATATAGATTGCAATGAATAACATTTATAATTATTTATTAAACAACCGAACTAACCATTTAAAACAAATGTCTCTTCTTCTCAGATCATGAATCTAGTCCTAGCTTCTATCACAGAACACAAGACACGGGTTTTCATCTTGGCGTCTCAGTTTGTGATTACAAACTATTCTAGCATCAGTCTGCATTGCTGGTCATTTGCGCTGCCTGCTAACGAACGGATCGATCAGTTAAAACTGACCAACTCTGGACCTCATAGTTGCTGCTACAGTCTTCCAAAAAATGCCCCCAAATGTGAAAAGTAAGTATTCAAACAAGACTTACGATAAGCTTAGCTGGCAGACTCCGCGATAATGTTCGACTCTTCATTTCTCTCTTCATTTTCGCCAAAGTCCCAGGGGCAGTGTGATAACGATGTTCAATAATATCTCGCAACGCAAAGCGAAGATCAAGTCGAGTGTTAGTTTCAACCACTACCTGACCGTGTACCAGCGGCGCGAAAATGGAAGCGACTTTTCGGCACCCATCTTTCTCAACAAACTCGTTTCGAGGAAATCGTTCAGCGTGCCATTCGAGGGCCGCAATCATCCGCTGTCGCTGTCGATCATAACGCACCAGGGCCAATCGTATTTGTCAATTTTCGACGACCCATGCCCATCGTACGCCATCGAGAATCGAACGGATTTCCACATCTATGTCGCTCAATCGGATACGGTTCAGCCGAACAAGGCAGCGGCAGCTATTTCTGAAGTTGTAGATTCCAATTTAACCTGGTACCAGATGGTAGGATCGCGTCAAACTATCTATTACACGCCCCCCTCGCTGGACGAACTGTTTCCGGAAGCACAGGAAACGCAGGAACTGGCGCTCATCTTTGCCTGTGTCAGTGGTAGCGCTATCCGATGGTCGCATCCTGTCAAGACCGATGAAAACAAGAGCATCTTTCTGAACATTCCGCTTTACGGTGATTTGAAGCTAGCGGTACGGATACGCAACCGCACAACACATCTCGTGATTGATTACATCAGTCAGGATTTGGAGTTTTCGGCCAAAGACATTCGAACGCGGCTTTCGAACCCAATACGACCAGAACCGCAGCCGGAGGCGGAAGCTTCAGGCCACAATACGTTCGTCGATCAAACTCCGACCGATTTCGATCAACTGTTGGGTTCTTCCGAGATGAATGCTAACGGCAGGCAGCTTGCAGAAGAGAAAACGGTTCAGGTTCAGAGCTTCTTCCGATCGCTGATGATCACACTGTTCCACGATCGACCGGAACAGGGTTGTCAGAAGAAGGACGTCATTTCGTTTAATTTCGATCGAATTGGTGTGCGATTGGATCGAAATGCAGAGCCGTCCGGAAGAGCAGGAGGAAGCAAAGCCGTGTTGAATTGTGTCAACATTCAGGTAGACAACGAGTTGCACACCGACGGAGAGTACGATTTTCCCGTTGTTCTATGCAGCGAAGATCACGAGGCAAAGCAACGGAAGTGTGTCGTTGCTCAGCTTCCTAACCACTATCGATTGGAGGATCATCTGGAGCAACTGGCACGGGTTGCCCTCTGTACGCTCGAGTGCGAGCTGGCAAATGAGGAGTGGACAAATGTGGAAGCAGTGCGCCTGAAAATCAACCCAATTCGTGCATACATCGAAGACACGTACATTAACGTTCTGGTCGACTATCTGGTCGAGTGTCTGCCGGCGGAAATGTTGCAAGAACCCGATAGCGCACTGCGGAATATCAGAGTGCGGTGCGAACGAGGCGAAACCCTAATACCACGGGTGGTGCTCCAGCAAGCTTTGTACCTAGCGGAACCGATCAAGTTCCGCACCATTCGTATCGAGCCCCTCAACGTACTGCTATCGGTGCACGCTTGCATGCGGCTCTACATCGCCCTCGACCACAGCCCCCTTGAGTTCGCTGCATTCGAGCGACGCGCCATTCGGACACTTCCGATCAAGTTTGGTAATGCGGTCGGCATGCACTACCTCTCGGGTGCCATCTTTGGCGGTGGGTGGGTGATTGGATCCCTTGAGATTCTGGGCAGTCCCAGTGGATTAGCCAGATCGGTTACGAGCGGCTTGCGTGACTTCGTGTCCTTACCAGTGCAAGGTTTGTTCCGTGGTCCGTGGGGTTTCCTGATGGGCGTAACGCATGGTTCGGCTTCACTGATTCGAAACGTCACCGCCGGAACAGTGAACTCAGTAACGAAACTGGCCCAATCGGTATCTCGCAATCTGGACCGTCTCACGCTCGATACGGAGCATGTTCAGCGCACAGACGCACTGCGTCGTCGTCGTCCACAAGGTATGACCGACGGTTTTACCCAAGGTCTAACTGGGCTGGGGATTAGTTTGCTCGGTGCGGTCGGCGGTCTGGCACATCATCCACTGCAAGCCACGAACCCAATCGGTGTGGTTACCGGAGTCGGCAAGGGCATCGTCGGTGCATTCACGAAGCCGATTAGTGGTGCAGCGGAACTGGTGGCTCTCACTGGCCAGGGAATGCTTCACAGTGTGGGCTACAATACGCTACCAACACCCAAACTTGCACGTCAAACACTGCAACATCTCGAACCGGTCTCCCATAAAGCTCTCTGGGAACCGCATGCGGCCTGCGAAGGATCACTCCTGTTCACCGTGCAGGCCACACTCTGCACGGCGTCCGGTGAATATCGTCTCGTTCTGGTGGCGATCTACAGTAAGGCTCTGGTCCTGTACGACGTCCACGACTGCCAGCTGGTGGAAGTGCTTGACCTTAAAACGGTATTCTTCGTCAACACGGACGAGGAAAGTGATTCGACACGCCTAACCATACGCGTTCGACCAAAGCTTCCTCCACCATCCTCGTTCGATCAATATCCGATTTCGAGCCGTACGTACGATTTTGTGCGGGACTCGACCATGCAACTGCCACGCATTGCCGGACCTACCCTGCAGCACTACTATAGCAAAGTACCGGTCAAAAGTGGACGGGTACGGTCACAAGGGACGGATGCGGCTCCACAATTGTCTAGCAAACTACGCGAAAAATCGGAAGGAGTGCTACTGGGAGTGTCTGCCGATGGCGGCCCAGCTATCGATTCGATCAACGAACGACGATCATCCGTCATAATAGACGTGGAATCCGTGAACGAGGAAGATCAGTCAGGTGTACGGGGTCTGAACGATGGTACGGATTCGACGATTGATCCCGATGATAATGAAGCACAAACATCTGATAAGTCCGTCCTCGATGATAGCGAAAGAAGGGTGGTCATTTTCTTAGATGAAAACCTAGTCAAGTATCTGATCACTTATGTGAACCTACTGAAGCGATCATCCGAAAGCCAGTCAACCATCGGTAGTGATGGACGGTGCGGTGAAGAGCGTGTGGCCTTCCAACCGTTTGATTACTAGGCTAGGCTACGGGGGTCACTATGGGTGCGGGGGATAGGTAGTAGTTGTAAAATCGCATTTCATTCAAGTTGTGCAAACATTACTTCGCGGCTGTGAATGCGTGTATGTTATTTATCTTTTATCGGAATAAAACCATTAGAAATTGAACAAGCTACACGAAGTAGCGTGGAAACATAAATAACGAGATTCCGTTTCAAGTTTTACACAGCAGAAAGAAACTAAGCAAGGATAACAGGTAAAGGTTTGGCGTTTTGTGGATTACATCGTAGGGCATTTTTATTGACCTTTTCCTGTATAGAATTGAATCGCGGGAAGAATATTTTTCGAATTAAAACTTAAACATATTGTCCAAGTATCATTGATGTGCGATTAAGAACATTCGTTTAACTATTGTTCCATATAACTTTTCTTTAAACGATTGAGAAAATATTCACTAATAAACATCTTTTTGCAGGAGCAGGAGTAATAAAATTAAAGGCCATAAAACAAGACTATTCATGATCCATAGCATAAACGCAGTCTTTTAAGATATCTTCTATTTAACCATACTTACATTGTCTTTTCGAATGACGAACTTAACTGAAGATGAAAACTAAATAATTCTTAGAGGAACAATACAAAATATATTTGTAGTTTTAAAATATTTGTTGAGCAGTACACGAGAAAAGGACGCATTAAGCTAATAGATAGAAGCAATTGTTCGCTAACAACAAACTACCTGTTAAGGTTTCGGTTGTCCCTTTTTCTAAAATCGTTAAGAAAGCGTAGCCTTTGTCGTATCGTTCAGCCCTTCGTGTAACTCGGTTTGGGAT